>NC_069703.1:13667371-13970401 GCF_023699985.2 Odocoileus virginianus
ATCAGTTTTATTATTTTTAATTAAACATCTTTCAAGATAAGTGGTAGTACTTTCAGTACAGAATTTGTTTAAAAAATATTTATGGTTGATGTTTTAGAATATAAGCATAAGCATTGTTCTATTTTAAATAGAAACTGCTGAAAATAGAATAGTATATAATTTG
Source organism: Odocoileus virginianus (assembly GCF_023699985.2). NCBI lineage: Eukaryota > Metazoa > Chordata > Mammalia > Artiodactyla > Cervidae > Odocoileus > Odocoileus virginianus. The sequence goes on from NC_069703.1 coordinate 13,667,535, forward strand.
CACATCTAATACATGTTTTTAAGTAAAATCTAGAAGATATATCAGTTTAAAGTTTCATAACTACGTAATGCCATTGTACATGAATGTGGATGTATTGTCAGCCAGTAAATTTTATGTGTGAGGATTCAAGTAACTTCATCTTCCTTTTTACTAAAGTAAAAGGCTAAATCATTCAATTGTTTTAATTTATGATATGTTATTCTGTTTATCTTTCAGATTTTATTGATCTGATCCAACCTGTCTTATGACTGCTGGCTGAAATTAAGGTTGGTGATGTGTTTATATATTAATTCTGAATAAACTGTGAAATAAAATAGAGGCTTTGATGAGCTTTTGTAGCATTGAGTCAGAGTATTTTTGCAGGTGTGGTAAGAAAGTTGTAACTCGGTGAGAACTGGATACATTTCAGATTTGCAGACATGTTTTCCTGAACAATGTTTGTTTTCTTCGTTAATATTTCTTTGATTATCAAGTTTCATTTCTTTTACCTGCCTTACTTGCAGAATTTTGATTAAAGAAAAAGATCCAATTTTAAGTCATTCATTTAATAAACATATCAAAAGTATGACTTCTTTGTAACGCTGGCTAGTGTTTTAAAGAATGGTTAGCTTTCTGAGTTGGCAGGGAAATACTTTTGAAGCCCACAGTTGGGTAGCCACATTTCCTAAGCATGGTAGAGCTGAAAAATTGCTCATTAATTGCATATTTCAGTTAATTAGCAGAGTTTTAAGATGCCATTCTTTTGCTCTGTTTGCTTGTTAATTGGTTTTAGGGGAGACTCAAAACTAGCTTAATGGAGTTTAGAATAATAACAGAGCCTTAGAGGGCACTGACATCAATAGGCTTAGAATCTCATTTATTTCCTTCTCCTTTCTTCTCTAGACCATGTATTCATAGTTAAAAAAAAAAAAAAACAAAAAACTAAACTCTGAATAAAATAACTGCTTTTGTTGCTAATAAAAGAGCAAAATGCCAGGTGTTGCTAAACTTTTTGTATAGGTTTTTGGTTATTAATTTAACAGAAAGAAAAACATTGGCTTTTCCTTTGGCTTTTATTAATCAGGTATTTAGCCTTCAAATTGCAGTGTCTGGATGGCTCTAGTAGTAAAGAACTCTCCTGCCAATGCAGGAGACCTAAGAGACTTGGGTCCATTCCCTGGCTGAAGATCCCTTGGAGGAGGGCATGGCATTGCACAGTATTCTTTCCTGGAGAATCCCAGGGACAGAGGAGCCTGGTGGGCTACAGTCCATAGGGCCTCTCAGGGCACGACTGAAGTGACTTAGCACGCAACACATAGCAGGCACACAGTAAATATGTTACTTTTTCTGGCCTCAATTTTGACCTCATTCATCCACCCCCGACACATCTGTCTCACATGCATGTGCACGCACATGTGCACACACAAAAACTATTATTATTTTTCCTTTTCATGTACAAACTGTGCTTTCTTATCCTTGAAATCTTGATAGACTGTAGCAAATAAGATATGTTGGAATCATGCCTACTGATAATTGGCAACTTAATAAGGAGAAAAAGGGACATATCTTTAAAAATGAGAGTTAAATTTATAACCTGCATTTGTTTCATTTTGTGTTCATATAATTTGGAGTTTAATTTATTGAGGACATTTAGGCTAGTTTCCTTTCATATTCACTCCTAAGCATATTTTATGTAAACTTGAACACATTTAAACATGGAATTCTTGTAAGACTTTTTGGACTTTTTTGCTACTCTTCTTTCCTTGCTAGCTTCTACCCTATCTGCCAGTAGAAATAACAGCTAGAATGAGATTTTTGCAAAGTAGAAATCTTTTAATCAGGAATATTTTCAACTTACAAGGTTGAATATGAAGTGTTGTTTTTAATTTTTAATTAAAAGTAAATTGTATTTTGTCATCTTCCTTTTGGATTTTTGTTTGTGGTTGGTATGGTCAACATCACAACTTGAATTCTCATTTCATTTTGGCTACTCTTCAGAAAAGAACAAAAAACTGAAAAGAAACATGTAAAAGGAAAAGAAATTTAAAAATTTTGTTAAATAGAAAAGTAAATGACTATAAGAGTAATACACAAAACCTTTTTTAAATCTAATCCTGTATTCATTTTCTATATGAAGAATTTCTTTTGTGGGAGTGTGAACATAATTTAAATGTGTTTGGTCTAACTGTGAAAAGTCAGGATGACTTACATACTCCAAAATAAATATATTGATTAAAATATACAGTGTTCATAGAAATGAAAACATATTTAAATCTCTCATATTACAAAGTCTTCCCAATTGAACATATTTTATTGTTTCCCTTTCCAGCTGAGAATGAAAAGATATTTAAATTAAAATTGGTAATTAATTATCTAAATTATGTTTTGGAAAAGCAGCTAGATGTAACAAGGTTTCTGAAGGATACATCAGTTCACCAGAAATAACCAGATTCTCAACACAAAATATGATATATAATGAAAATTACTATTCTTTTCTTAACTAGAGCTAGGTTCTTTTGCTTCAGGATAAAAGCGGTTTCCCTCATAGAAAAGCTTCCTTTTCTATAATAATGTTAACTGAGTAAAATGACTAGTATTGCTAGATAAAAGCAAGCAGATTCTTTACCAACTGAGCTATCAGGGAAGCTCCCAGTTACAGACAGCTATATTTAAAATGGAATATCAGAACTGTGTGTACACTTCTGCACAGTAAAGGATATCATGAACAGAATGAAAAGGCAACCTCCTGGATGGGAGAAAATGTTTGCAAATCATATGTCTTGTGAAGTGCAAATATCCAAAATATATATGAAACACATATAACTCAATAGCAAAAAACAAACACTCTGATTTAAAACTAGGAAGAGGATATGACAGACATTTTTCTAAGGCAGACATACAGATGACCAGTAGGTGTATGAAAAGATGCTCAATGTCACTAATCATCAGGGAAATGCAAATCAAAACCACAGTGAAATATCACTTCATACTTGCTAAAATGGTTATTATCAAAAAGACAAGAAATGACTGTTGGAGAGGAGGTGGAGAAAAGGGAGTTCTTGTGCACTGTTGGTGGGAATGTAAATTGATACAGCCACTATGGAAAACAGCATGGAGGTGCCTCAGAAATTTAAAAATAGAGCTGTCATATCATCTAGCAGTTCCATTTCTGACTGTTTATCTGAGGAAAGTGAAAACACTAATTGGAAAAAAATATGCACACCCATGTTCATTGCAGCCTTATTTACAATAGCCAAGATATGGAAACAGCCTAAATGTCCATCAATGGATCAATAGATAAAGGAGATATAGAAGAGAGGCAAAATTTACAGTCTCCCAGTTATAAAATAATTTGTAGGATGTAATGTACAGCATGGAGACTACTGTTAATAATACTATATTGCACATTTGAAAGTTGCTAGAAGACTAAACCTTAAAAATTCTTACACACAAAAAAATTGTGTAACTGTATATGGTGATGAATGTTAACTAGACTTAGTGTGGTGAACATTTCACAATATATGCAAATATCAAATCATGTTGTACACCTGAAACTAATATAATGTTATATGTCAATTATACCTCAATAAAAAATTTTAAATGTCCATGAAGTATTTCAGCAACTCTAAGATACACATTTTTACATTAAACTATGTAAAATCAAAAACTACCATAGTTAAATCGGCAATTTTTTTTTCTTTCTAGGTGGCAAATAAAGTGTGTCTTACAGTGGGTTGTGTCTTAGATTCTATGAAATATAGTATTACTGAATTTAGATTGAAAAAAATTAAATTTCAAGTTATTACAAAAGAGAATCAGAGTAAAGTTCAGAAACTATAAAGTCAAGCTTGATACTGATTCTTAAAAACACTTTACACCACACTTTTTACCATTTAAAACAAGGTGAGGTCATTTTTTTAATTTGTTTTCTTTTTTATTATACTGTGACCAGTATTTTGGTGTATTTCCCTCCAGATTTTGACTTGTTTATTTTCACAACATTGAAGTTAAATTTTGTATCCTGTTACTCCTGGTTTCTTGAAAATGCAGTTTTAATGACTGTGTAATATTTCATCCTATTCCATATTTTTTTTTTTTACCATTTACTCATTGTTGAGCATTCAGATTATTTTCAGTATCTCATTGTTTCTGCCCAGATCTGGATCTCTCTTCTTATTCTAGTTTATCCCTCTGACTTGAATTCTTATGCCTGGTAGAAAAGTTTTCTGACTTTATTATTTTATCTCTAAAGCTAGAATAAAAATAACTTATACTTCATTTAAGGAATAGGATAATGCATACTTATGGACCTTAAATAGGGAAGATTTCAAGTCATTTTAAAATTCACTATCAAAGTTCTTTTTTTTCATAGTTTTTACATGAGTAATACCTTCTGGTATTTCTCCCAAGACAGAATAAAACCAATGAAGATCTTTAGATTATTGTCATAAAATGAAATCTAAAATAGAAGAGGCCAGGATATAAATATTTTATTTTTAAACTGATCAGAAAGTAATTTCTCTATGCTCTACTGAGTGATATTGTATCTTTTATTAAAGATACTGTTAACAAACTAAGCAGCATATTTTATAATTAAGTAGACTTTCACTTAAAAAAACAGTGTATAAAATGCTAATATTTTCAGGATACCCTTAATGTCTTACTAGTAAGCTGCAGTGGTTTGCTTTTCAGAGTCAAGCAAATAAGCCTTTGACCAGCTACATAGTCAACGTTCAGTTACCACCTCAAGAAGTTCTGTTTATCTTCTAACTCTCCTCATGATGGTTCACACGTCTCTTATAGCATTCACCCTTGGTTCTTTATGTTATATGTTCTGATTATTTCCAAATATGTCTTATCTTCCCTAGCAACTCAGAATCTGGGGTCTTCTCTCTGTGCCTTCTATCCTGGTAGGGCCTCGTAGGAGTGGACACCCTGAAAATGCTTATTGAATGAATTGTAAAATATAGAAGCAAAAATAAACAATTTTATTACATATTTGTAAGCGAAATATATGTGTGTGTGTGACTGTTATTTAGTTGCCAAGTTGTGTCCGACTCTCTTGCAACCCCATGGACTGTAGCTCACCAGGCTCCTCTCTCCATGGGATTCCCAGGCAAGAATACTAAAGTGGGTTGCCATTTCCTTCTCCAGGGGTTCTTCCCGACCCAGAGACAGAACTGGCATCTCCTTCATTGGCAGGTGGATTCCTTACAACTGAGCCACCAGGGAAACCCATTTATGTATTTATATGTGTGTATATATGTTATAATAATTATTACCTACTGTATTCTTTCTCCTGGTGGTAGAAGAGAGTTGAGCAAAAAAGCAAGGACTTAAAACACATCACACAAAAGACATTTGAAGTAAAAATAATTACTTGGTTCAATTTGGGGAATTTAAAAAAGTAAAAGTATGAGAAGGGTGATTGCTTTGTCTTTCTACTTTATTCCTACATTGAGCATGATATAATATACTTACGGATGAAAACACGTTTGGAATTCTAGTTATTATATTGATACGTGATAAAGTGAATTTGAGATTCTGGAAAGATTTGTAGAATACCTAATCATTTCTTTACCATTTTAAGGAGAGATACAAAGCTAATAGACTGGAAAGGCCAGTTAGTTGTTGGAGAATTTGCTTTATTTTGTGCAGCTTTCTGAAATCTGAAGCATCATAAGTACTTATTTTCTCCTTTTTTTATTAAAAGTAATCCTTTCCTGTTACAAACATGACAATCAACAAATAAGCTTCATGACATGATTTGGAATGGTTATGTTAGGGTTAGGGAGGAGTGGGGAGGAGGGGGGTGGGGATGAGAGGTAAACTTGCTGTCAACCTCTCAATCTCCTCATGTGAGCCAGTGAAATACCTCAGGAATATATTTTTTCAGAATTGTTCTTTTATTTTTTGACAGAGTCTTAACATACTGAGGAAATAGGTTTATTGAGGCCCCAGAGGACAAATAGGAAAACACAACCCACTGGAAATATCTTAAATAACAAATAACAGATACTTTTTCCCACATGAGAAAAATATATTCTAGCTGATTCTTTTTGTCTTAGCTAAATGTATGTAGTATCAAACGGCTACAAGAGACAACCCCTTGGACACGTTTTCATACAAACCTCATACTTAGGAAATCGATCCTATGGATTTAAGTCATGGGCTGGATGATTTTTATTCTTTTCCTGAATTCATCTGAATGAATGCCATTCCAAAAAATGGTACAGCTGATCTTTTTGCAGACCATTTATTTCTTTAAAGAATATCATGACTTCATTTGGGCCTATCTTATTAAGGCAGTTTGGAGAATTTAAAAACATAAGAAGTACATTTGTAAGGAGTCCATTCATTTAGAAATCTTTTATGGCCTACTTATTGCAAAGTAAGAACTTTATATTATTAAAAGCGGATATGCTTTCTTGTTCCTCAACTTCTATAAGTCTACATGAGACTTACTAAATATCATCAGTTATTCATCCAAGGATAGAAAAATCACCATAGCAGAAAAAGGGATATACATATAATAGAAAAAGGGATAATACATATACATTAGATAGATACATGGATATGCATGCTAATGTTGGACGGTTTTGCCAGTGAAGAGCACAAGGGCTTTGCTTTGGGGCATACTTTATAGGCCATTCCTATTAAAGCAGGTAAAATTGTCTGCCTTTCTGAGCTCATTCTTTCTAGTTATTTAGCAATGTAAAAATGCTAGTTGGAAAATCATTTTGTGCTAATAAACCAAAGTGAATTTGATTTCACTCCATATTATTCAATATCTTGTGACCATCAACCTATGTTGCTTTAGAGACTTTGTTTACTTTTCTTTCTACTATTTAAATTTATTTAAAATAGGTTTGAAGAGCTGAATAAAAAAAAAAACTTAACTATATTATACACATACATCTGTGTCTATACTTGTGTATCTACCCTCTCTCTCTTTTTCGCTCCTTTTCCCTCTCTTCTTTCTGTCTTCCAGTAAAAGTTGTATATTTGTTGAATAAAGTTTATAATTCAAATATAGAGAAAGCTAACTTTTAGAATATAAATAGATATTTGGAACTTTAAGTACTTATTCATTTTATGAAAAATCACTAAATCAAACACAATTTTTATAATAGACTATTCCTCTGTGAAATGTTTTTTATGTTGTTGTTTTTAGAAGCTAAGTCATGTCCGACTCTTTTGCAACCCCATGGACTGTAGCCTGTCAGGCTCCTCTGTGTGGGATTTCCCAGGCAAGAATACTGAAGTGGGTTGCCATTTCCTTCTCCAGGCGATGTTCCCGACCCAGGGATTGGACCCGCATCTCCTGCATTGCAGGCAGATTCTTGGCTGCTGAGCTACCAGGGGACAAAAAAAAATTCCTCTGTGAAATGTAATATTAATAGTTCTTAAAAATATAGAACAGTCTTCTGGGGGGATAAAAATAAGTAGAAAACTACATATTTACCCCAATGTAATTACTTGCTTATGGTATATGTGTGTATATACTATTCAGTAGTGGCTTTGTTTATAAGATATTCATATTCAGAATGATAAATGAGAGTGAACTTGATATCTTTTGCCTGAAAATGTTTTACATGGAGAGTGGAAAAACTTTTTCAGCATTGTCCTTAAATTTATTGTCACAGGTTAGTGCCTTGCCAGAAGTAGCTCTCTAGGTACAGAGGAAAGTTTTAGAATGAATTAGTCCACTTAAAAAAAAAATACCTATACTGGCATCTTTAAGGGGTCCTTAGGCAGCCATAAAGAATTATCAGTTCCATAAAGGAGACTAAATTAGACAAAAGGGATAGAAAACGTGTATGCATCCGTGGAGGGAAGGGGGGACCTCATTTCTGAAATCAGTAGGGAAAGTAACATAAGAATTCCCTTCGGTCCTTAGGCAGCCATAAAGAATTATCAGTTCCATAAAGGAGACTAAATTAGACAAAAGGGATAGAAAACGTGTATGCATCCGTGGAGGGAAGGGGGGACCTCATTTCTGAAATCAGTAGGGAAAGTAACATAAGAATTCCCTTCTCTAATTGTGATTTGTTCTTTTTATTTCTAAGTTTTTTTCATTGTTTAAGAATTTTAGGTAAGTTTGGAAATATGGAAAAAGTAGGTCACTGAGTAAGATGTTTAATTTGGTTGGCAAATGTATAGTCCCGAACACTTTCAAGTTTCATCTCTTTTAGGGACTCAGAGATCTAACAGGCCATCTGGCATTAATATCACATAATAAAAATAATTGCCTTTTGGGGTTCTCTAACTCTCTTAACTATGTGGAAATGAAGATGTAAATCTCTTCTATCAGTAGTACATTTGAGGCATGTACAAGCCATGAAGGCTAGGTGAAATGAGTTTAAGAAATTGTACTTATATATTCAGGCTAGGATGTCATATGGATGTTCCAGTGGAATGTCATCAGCTTTTCTTCAATTTCCTACAGGTATTTCCTAACATAAAAAAAAAAAATCCATGTTACTTAATAATGACTGAAGTTACTCTAAAACATCTTACGGTGCTTAAATAATCATCAACTATAAATATACCCCCCCACCCGCCTTACTGAGGAGTTACCTAAATAACTATTATTTCATTCTGTCAAACATAATTCTACTCATCTGCCATACCTGGAATTGCTCTTTTTCTTTTGTTTTTCTTTTATATTATAGGGCCTGAATTTTATTAATTTTTTGATTTTTTTAGAAGTCACTAATTTGTTAATGTTCTGATTTTTTTAGAAATTAGAAATTTGTTAATTTTCTGATATTCCTATGTCTAGGCAGTTTTCATAAACTTTCTTCTTGGTTACTACTAAGGTGCTCAGTGGCTTCCCCGGTGGCTTAGTGGTAAAGAATCTGCCTGCAATGCAGGAGACGAGAAGGAGATGTGGGTTTGATCCCTTGGGAAGATCCCCCGGAGGAGGAAATGGCAACCCACTCCAGTATTCTTGCCAGGAAAATCCAGTGGGATAGAAGAGGCTGGCAGGCTACAGTCCGTGGGGTTGCAAAGAGTTGAATAAGACTAAAGCAACTGAACACACGCACACACACACACACACACACACACACACACACACACACACGGTGCTTAGTTGCAGAAGAACAAAGAGACCAACTGGCAAAATTTGTTTTAACTTTGTGTCTAGAAAATATAAAAGCTCTTTACCTTTATGTAAATATAATATTTCTCTGTGTAATTATTCTTTGTGCACAAAAAGAGCAGGAAAAAAAAATCTCATGATGGATTAGATTCCTGCTCATAGTTTAAAAAAGTTAAAAAAAAAGTAGATATACATAAAAGTAGTTCAACAAATATTTTTTGAAAGAGAAAAACTGAAAGATTGAGACAGAAGGGGAAATGGAAGAGGCAGAATCTTGGTCCAGAGTAAACTTGTCTGGCAACCTCTGTTCCAGGTCTAAGCTTCCAGTCCTAGTCCCTTCTCTGTGCCTTGGCTTGGCTTCTGTAGACCCCTTTTAGGATAAGCCTTTCTTTTTCTAGCTTTCACTTTCCACTGTATCTATTTAAATTGTTTACCTTGAAACCCAGCTGAACTTCCTTTTCTTATAAGGTCCTGTGAATCACAATGAAGTACATCTTTTCTGGATCTCTCCAGAAACTTATATCTGTACTTAGTATTTGATTGCATTGCTATGTATTAGCTGCTATTTATATGCATTCATTTTTCCCTTCCCTTAACTTGATGACAAGCTACTGGAGAGCAAAGGAACCATTTTTGGTTCCTTTGGTAAATATAAAGAAGATGCAAAAGTCAATTGCTTCATTGTTCAACAAAGCAGCATAGGAAACTTTCAGAAATGTAATGTTTTGTCATCACAGTGTATGGCAAAATGCCAGGGGGAGACATAAAAGTGTTTGAAATGTGATTTGATTTGTTTTTTTCTTTCATAAAGTTTCTTGAGGTAAATGGTTTCTCTTTGGATTAAACATAGTATCTTCACCACTTCTATGTCATGCTTAGATCAGAGATATTTTTACCAGTTCATTATTTATCTCATAAAGACCACACTGATATTATTCTTGATACCTAGCTCTTTATCTCACCATTTTGATACTGTCATAAATGATGTCCCATTCAGCTAGTCAAACTGTACCATTTTCTTGGATTGAAGGAGTCCTTAATAAGGTGCTCCATGTGGAAGTATACTACTTTAAGGGTGGGAAGATGATGAGGGTGGGGGAAGGATGAACTGTACCCAAGGAAGAGAATAGTTTATATATATGTGTGTGTGTGTGTGTGTATATATATATATATATATATATATATATATATAAATTCTAGTCACAGATAAGTGCCTGATAGCCAAACAGAAGTGTCTAAAAAGAAAGAAAAAAAAAGTGAAACAGCCCAGATGATGACTCTGTTCTTTTAATGATCTAGACTTTGGGGAATCAGCTTGTTTCTGACAGTTTCATAGTTCCCTGGAAATTCATCAATGATGGTACTTCTAAACCATGTGTTGCCACCAGTACTCTGATAGTAAAACCTTTGCATATGTGAAGCAAGCCCACATGAGAAGATACAATTCTAATGCATCAAAGAAGTTATTACTAAATCAAGTATTGAGAATACACTTATAGTTCATTTGAGACCTCAGTTCTATGGATGCTTTAGAAGTATTAAAAATGGTTCCTTTGCTCTCCAGTAGCTTGTCATCAAGTTAAGGGAAGGGAAAAATGAATGTATATAAATAGCATCTAATACGTGGCAATGCAATCAAATACTAAGTACAGATATAAGTTTCTGGAGAGATCCAGAAAAGATATACTTCATTGTGATTCACAGGGATCATTATAAGAAAAGGAAGTTCAGCTGGGTTTCAAGTAAACAATTTAAATAGATACAGTGGAATGTGAGAGCTAGAAAAAGAAAGGTTTATACTAAAAGGGGTCTACAGAAGCCAAGCCAAGGCACAGAGAAGGGACTAGGACTGGAAGCTTAGACCTGGAACAGAGGTTGCCAGACAAGTTTACTTTGGACCAAGATTCTGCCTCTTTCATCTCCCCTTCTGTCTCAACCTTTCAGTTTTTCTCTTTCAAAAAATATTTGTTGAGCTACTTTTATGTATATCTACTTTTTTTAAACTATGAGCAGGAATCTAATCCGTCATGAGATTTTTTTTTTTCCTGCTCTTTTTGTGCACAAAGAATAATTACACAGAGAAATATCAATTTGAGGGTTTGTTCCAAGAGCTTCCATTAGTAAAATTATGTTTTATGTTAGATTTTTTTTAAAGAAAAAATAAACACCAGTATCTTGACACATGGGAGCCAAATGTTCCAACTGACATTCATGCTATCTGGATTTGTTTTATTTTGGAATGAATATTACCAAGCTTGTTTGCAGTTAAAGGTAAATGAAAGAGTAAAATTAAATATTTTAACTCTTTAATAAATTTCACTTGAGAAATTTGGAATTTCACCATTTGAATTATTTGTTAAGTTATCTGAAAGGCCTCCACTCCAGGAAGAAGGGTTAATTGGAATTGAAATTGTTGGGGAAATATAATTAAAAACAAAAACCTCTCCCAACCCAGAAATCCTTTCCACAAAGTTAGTAGACAAAGAAAACACCCCTGTTAATGAATAAGCATTAAATTAGAATGTGATGAGCATCCAGAGGCAATCTACTAAGAGACTGCAAAGACCAAAAGAAATTTCAACCTTCTAAATAGCCACACAAATACAACCTGTCACATAGAAGCTTTAGAAATAAATAATAACTAGTCCTCTAGTAAGAGGACTGAATTTACTTGGCAATTGGGGTGACATCTGTGTTAGCTGATTGATTTTCTTCTGTGGAGAGAGAGGCTTCTAGTACCTTTATAAGGGGAAGTAGTTTTACAACTTGGAGCCAGAAGCCAACCTAAATTAGGCTCTAATACTCTCCAGCAAGGGAGATAGAGGAGCTATTACTCCTTGAGGCTTGCATTTCAAAAAGATGTCTCCCAGGTCTTTGAAAAAACATTTCTGAATGCGAGAGTGGCCTGAGACTTAATTAGCCCATTATGAAGATTTACATGTGTTTGAAAAGGATAATGGAAGAAACTGTAAAAGAAAAATGAAAGGGGGTTGTCTCTAAGCTTATTTTCAACAGGGAGAATTAAGCCCCTTATTTTTAATTTGTATTTGCCCTTACAATGAATGGCTTCCCCAGTGTCTCAGATGGTAAAGAATCTGCCTGCAATGCCGGAGACCCCATTTGATCCCCGGGTAGGGAAAATCCCCTGGGGGAGGAAATGGCTAGCCCCTCCAGTATTCTTGCCTGGAAAATTCCATAAACAGAGGAGCCTGGCAGGCTACAGTCTGTGGGGTTGCAGAGTCAGACAGGACTGAGCAACTAACACTTTCACTTTACAATTAAAATATTGTTTCTTAAGAAAAGTATTTAGGGGATGGTTTTAGTTCTTCAAATATACTGCTGTGGTTTAGTCACTAAGTCATGTTCAACTCTTGCAACCCCATGGACTGTAAGCCTCCATGCTCTTCTGTCCATGGGACTTCCCAGGCAAGATACTGGAGTGGGCTGCCGTTGCCTTCTCCAGGGGATCTTCCCAACCCAGGGATTGAACCAGAGTCTCTTGCGTCTCCTGCATTTGGCAGGTGGATTCTTCACCTACCGAGCCACCAGGGACGCCTGGTGTGCTGCAGTCTATGGCGTCGCAAAGAGTCGGACATGACTGAGCGACTGAACTGAACTGATACTCTAAGTATCAAATTCAAAGTAGAAAGATTTAAGTACAATCATTCCTCTTTCCTTGCACTCTGTAGTAGCCTGCTTACTGTGTAGATGAGTGGCGTAAGACTGCCCAGATTCGGCTTTTGTAAAGGAAGGTGGGCCTCTGCTGAGAGCAGAATGGACAATTGAAAAAAAAAGCATAAACTACTCTTTTAAGTGTGTTTGAGATGAGACATTCGCAGCTTTCTGGTGCATTTAACTTTAACTCCCCTCATCTAAAGGACCTCTGGTGCTCATTCAAATGCTAATATTTGGCCATCTGCTTTTTTATTTTTTTTCCTAAGCAAGACAAGCTGGAGGTCATGTGACCCTAATTATAGCAATTATGAGCTTTCTGGGAGCAATCATTCAGGTTGCACCCAGAGTGAGCATCTGCTGATGATAAATGGATCAGAAGATTACTAAGGCCAGGCTTTCCTGTAAGACATCCAGTGATTCATTTCTTAATATGAATAAGTATACAGAGCTAAAACCCATATGCTGTGATAAGACGGTACTTTTTCCATAGGGTTACTTTTTTCTTACAATTGATCTTTAAATTTAGTGAGAACAGTTTAAAATGCATACTTTTGTGTGTGTGAACATAATTAGCATTCTAAAGAAGGACATGGAGAAAACTCTAATAATGACTAATAATGAAGCATCAGCTTTCACCTACACAAATTTTATTTCTCTGTACAAAGAGAAAAGAATGTTGCCAGGGCTTAGTAATCTTTCCAGCTGAAGTCTTATTCTATATTATTTATTTTGTTTTCTTAATTTGGGGGTGAAGGCCTAACTTGTAATTATGAGGGTGTGTATTTAAGGGAAAATTCTTTAGACAACCTAAGACCTTCTGAGAGTTATTCTTTAACGAGGCAAAATATTTTCCCTTCTGTAAGGCCCTTTACTTCTTGAGAAATTATAGTTTCACAGGATAGTTTTCAGCAGTATCGTTTACCTTGCTCCCTTTTCAGACCCACAGTTTTAAATGTCATTGGGTTTATTTTGAACCTGACCCGTATCACACAGAAACATTTGAACACAACTGCTCTTGCTGATTGCATGTTGAAATATGTGACAGTGTCTTGTCCATGCTGTCTGGATGCAATCATGTTGATTAATGTCAGTGAGATGAAAGAGAATGCATGGCACCTTCTTTTGAAAATCACTCATTATGCCAACCTGCCTCCAAATTCGAGTTCAGAGCTTTTTATAAATTTCTATTTTAATATTGAGTCAGGCTAACCTTATTTCTAGCGTGTGTGAAGGGACACCTAGTAAATTATTTATTCATTAAACAAATGTTGTTGTGAGCACAGCAGTGTGCCAGGAAGTGTGCTGGAAGGGAACGTGGCCGACATAGTCTTGTCCTTTCTTTCTGAGGTGGTAACTTGAACAACCTTTGGAGTTGCATCCATGTGCTACCCAGCACGCTTGTGTGATGTACCTAAACGTAATGTGCAGTTTGCTAAGTGATTTATTAGGGATTTTAGAATCAGCATCAACTGATGGCTTTTGAAAGCCTTTTCTGTGGCAGCACCTCTCAAGTACCCTCCTTCTCTTTTTATCATTAGTAGGAAACCACATAATTTATTCTTCAGAAATAAAGGGATGTCTGATTGGATCATAACCTTTTCCTCCCACCTTCATCTGTCTGTCTTTATGCTTCCTCCTTGCTTCTTGTAAACTCTTTAATATTCTTTAAAAAAAAAAACAAAAAACCTGCTTCAGCTGTAACGGTGGATATTTCTTTTCTAACTTCTCAGAGAAAGAACAGGAAAGAGTTTGCCCTGTTAGAACTCTGTCTGCTGGAACTCTGCCTTTTGTAAAGATAACATGAGAAGTACATTTATGACCCACTTTTGGGATCAATAGTTTAAGCTTCACGCATTCCATTCTATGGTATATATTTAAGGAGAAGCTTCACATGCTGAATTCAGTAATTATTGTTTTCATAAGTACTGGCATCCCATGATGTTATTATTTTTAATAAATGATAGATTAACTATTTGATAATGCAGTTCAGTTGTTTGACTTTACAAGACTTCCTAAAGTCATAAATCATATATAAAAATCATTTGACAGACCATATGTTTAGAGTTGGAGTTCAGAAAATGTTATCTTCATTGATATAATTCAAATGAGGAGATTCTGTTGTGCTCATCTTTAGAGAAGCAACAAAATGGTGGTGAGCTGCTTCTTACACTGGATATAAAACCAGACCGCTCATTTCAGCATCATTTCTACAGTGCTCTGGTTCAAAGGATGGGGCTTTTTTGTGTTTCACTGGCTGGATCTCACCTGTGATAGGAGAGAGCATAATAAGAAAAGAGAGTAACTTAGACATCAAGAGCTAATCAGAGCAGAAAGGTGTGGCCATACACTTCTGAATCAAGGCAGATGCCATAGCATTATGCGTATGTCCAGGGGAAAAATGATGGATTTTGGCATAAGACAGTATTTTGAGCTCCAAAAAAAGGAAGCAGAGTGAACTGGAAATTGATACAGGTGACTATGCATGCTAAGTGTGCTAAATCCCTTTAGTCATGTCCAACTCTTCTCAACGCATTAGACTCTAGCCCACCTGGCCCCTCTGTCCATGGGATTCTCCAGGCAAGAATACTGGAGTGGGTTGCCATGCCCTCCTCCAGGGAATCTTTCCAACCTAGGGTTCGAACCAGTGTCTCTAAGGTCTCCTGCATTGGCAGGTGGGTCCTTTACCACTAGTGCCACCTAGGAAGCACAGGAGACTATAAATGATACGAAATCATGTCACTAAAGTAGGTTGATGAATCTTAAATCTCAGATGGAAGAAAATATTGCCCACCAATTTATGTGATATTTCAAGAAATGTTTGTGGCAAATACTTTTCAAAATAACTTGAAATTGTTATGACGATCTTCAGCATTTTATAATTGGAGTGACTGATTGGGGGTTTAGATCAATAGATAAAATGTTTCAAAATTATTAGCATGTGCAAGAGGCTTGCAGAGGTAGGTCTCTCCCAGAGAGAGTGTTATGGCCTGTGACCTCAATCCAAGAAATTAACATTAGTAGAGTCATTAATTAGAGTTTTTTAAAATGTTCTTATGTGGAAGTTTTTTTTGTTTGTCTATTTATCTTTGGTCGTATCTTAAAATTTCCTCATTTGGAGAAAATAATGGTTGATGCTACCTTCTCAGAAATAAAATACTCTATTCAGACATATTGTGACTTATGGACAGAAAGTATAGATCAATAGATCAGTGAGGCTTCAGCTTAGTGCAGCCCACAATTCTGGGCAATGAAACAAAAGTAGTCATGACTCTAATGAATTTACAGTTGTCTTTTCTTGTTTATCTATGACTACCTGAATCTGTCTTTAGATATGACATATTAAGTGCTTCTGCACAGCCTGGTAAGGCACAAATTAAATTCTGATGTTTGTATTCACCTTAAATCAGCTAACAGCCATAAGTATTTCTGAGCCTCAGCTCTTGTACCTCTTCTTCCTTTATTCTCCATTTCTGCTGTTGGGATGCATGCTTAGTCATCAATTTCTCTAGGGAGTCTTTGCTCCACTGGGCTAGATGTCTTGGCTCTGCATGCCATTAACTTTTCAAATCTCATCTATTGTGGCATTTAGGTTTATTCCCATTGCTTAATCAACTTTTGTTTTTCTTATTGGTTAGATTCTAAGTTCTTTGAGGCAGAGACCATATATGCCTTAACGTTTTTTTCTTTCTGGAAGCTTGTACCCTGCCCAATACAGTTTTTGTACTCATTAAATTTTAGTTACTCTCACTGTCACTTTCACTGCTATTGTTAGGTTGTTGTTATTATTCTTGGTGCCTTGCATGCCCCTCTCTATTGCTCTTGTGAGGATCTCTATTCTTACCATCCTGTCTGGGCTGCCATCAGCCTGGGCTTTCTGCATGTTGAAGGCTGAACCCACCTGGCAAATCCCCTACTCTCTCGCCTCTTGACCTGCAGAAATGCCTTCTTGTTCCCCCTTGGAAGCCCCTATAATACTTAACAGTCAATGAACCACAATATATTTCTCCTTAAGGAGCTTGGTAAATAAAAGAAGTCTCTTCAAACTGCATAAGAACAATCAGCAGACCTGTTCAGCTCCACTGGGTTTTTATTTATTTATTTTTTCCTTTGTCAGGTGGTCTGAATGGACGATGGAAGTGCCCTAGATTTCCAGATTTGTCTTCTACAAATTCAGTGTTAAATAGTTAGAGCTTTTCTTTCTTTCTTTTTTTTTTTTTAGTTAGAGCTTTTCATATTTTTAAGCATAACTTTTATAAAACTCTATTTTGAAAATCTATGACTAACTATGGATATACATAAAAAGAAAGTTAACGGAAATAAAAAGTCTCCTTCATATCTGTTTTTAAGGCTTCTCTCATTTAGAAAAACAAAAGCAATGCATTGCTTGCCTCATGACGACTTGTGCCAATGTTACTTCCTCCATGTGCTAAATATTCAACATTTAATTGGGCTTATTAAAAAAATTAATGTATCAAAAGCCTACATAATGCAGTGTGAGTAACTGTTGTTACACGGCTTATTTTAGCATCATAGAAAGGTTGGCATGGAAACTTGGAGAAGACATTTTAGATACTCAATACATAAAGATTTTCAATTGGACTTCCTGGTTATCTTATTTATTCCTATTTAGAATCAATTTTAATGTTTGTTTCTATCTAACATTAGGAGTATAATTTTTTTCAGGGGCAGAAGCAACTTCTTTAATTATTTAAAGGAAATATATTTTATTAGAAAATGATAAGGAGGTAGGCAGGGAATAACTTTTAAGAGTTAAGCAGTTTAATGCATGAATAAAAATAGACTGTGGAATCATATGGATTCCAATACTGGTTCCAGCAGTTACTGGCTATATGACCATGCTATGTTAATAGTCTCAAAAAATTGAGATTAAAACTGATTTAATAGCTGCAGTCCTTGGGGATGCAGAGTCGGACACAACTGAGCGACTGAACTGACCTGAACTGAACTGAATAGTAATAATCAAAGGAAGTAAATGATGTCATATATGTAATGTACTTAACAGAGTGTCTTGCAGAAAGTATACTTTCAACAACTTCATTTTTATATTTCTAAAATACAAAGAGAATGAGTAAAAAAAAATCCACAAAGTATTCTGATTCAGATTCCTTTTCATCAGCCAAACTCTTCAGTCCTAATGTGTTTTGCGTGAATATGGTGAAATGGTGACGAAAATGGCACAAGACCTTCACTAATTTATATATGAATAACTTTTTGTGGATTAAAACAAGGATGTGACAAAAGATCCATGTTAGTTTTTTTTTTTTTTTTCCAATTCATTACCTGTTGTGTTTTTCTGTAACTGACTGGAGCTGTCTTACACCATGATAATTAGTGACTATCAACACAACTTGACATCTGGAAACCTCACTTCATTACTTGCCTCTTCTGATCAGCAGCTTGGATAATGAATTTTAGCTCTTGAGACCTAAGTTTTCTTGTGTATAAATCAAATGAAAATAAGTCATATGTTTTCTAACATAGTTTTTAGATATTGTGATTGTAACAACCCAGGATGTCAAGGCAAGGTCTGAGTTTCTGGGTACCATTTTTTTCTTGATGCCACACTATAATTCAAGTATGATATTGGAAATTATATAAAGGTTATTTTCTATCTTTTACAGCTTTGAAATTTGCCATTTCTGCAAATGGATATGCCCAGAGGCTGTCAGATGTTTTTGTAAATGATTTTTTAAAGTAAATTATTTACTAATTTTAAAAAAAGCAAACTTAGAATCACGAATTATTTTGCAAGTTTGATGACACTGGTTTTCCAAAAACCTCTAGCAAATAAATGACAATTGTTTGTAAATCAATTTTGACAGATACAGAGATCAGTTTTCCATATCCATATTTAGAAACAGCATTTCTTAGGCATAAAACAGTTAAAAAGCAATTGGTATGTTTTTTACCAAAATGGGGCTTCCCAGCTGGAGCACTGGTAGTAAAGAATTCACCTGCCAATGCAGGAGATGCAAGAGACATGGGTTCGACCCCTCCCTGGTTCGATCCCCTTGAAGTAGAAAATGGCAACTCACTCCAGTATTCTTGTCTGGACAATTCCATGAACAGAGGAGCCTGGCAGCTACAGTTCATGATGAGGTCGCAAAGAGTTGGACGCCACTGAGTGACTGAGTGCACACACACATACCAAAATAACCAAACAATATGAGTGAGCTATGACAAGAGAATAACCGGAAGGAGCAACTTTCATATTACAAAATTTGCCAGTGTGAAGATAACTGCTAATTCAAGGAAGGCTATTCTTTAGGCGCCGACTGTTGCTGAGCTGAGTGGGCATTCAGCCAAAGCAAGTTGTTACTGAATGCACTGACCCTTGAAATGACTTGAGTTAGGGACAAAAACAGTTATATCTTTAGAAAGAATATCATGGCATGATTATATAGACCATATTCTTCAAAAGCTCTCCCCCTGCTAATCAAAGTTTCACTAAGATATCAGAAGAATCTCAAGGAGATTAAATTTAGAAATTGCACTAAATAGAAAGTCTATTGTCCTTTCAAAAAATAAGTAGTCACATGAAATTCTTTAAGACTACATATGTAGCTTTGTCCAAACTCCTAGTTTCTATGTTAATTTGTAATTTTTTTCAACCCAAGAAAGTCTGGGAAAAAAATCTTGACTATAGTAACTGATTAGTTCCATTTCCTGTAGCACTTCTTTTCTTGTGGTTGCTGGTTTTCAGCCAATTCTATTTTTGTGTTTATTTTCTCCATTACATTCCTTTTTTTCTGAGTAGAAGAATTTTTGTGTTTTTCATTTTGTCAAAATAGAATTCTTCTCATGTCATGTCATGATTTTGATATTTTCAAAGCTTAAAAAGCAATGCAGAGGAAATATGTCTATATAATTAAATGTACCACGGGCTTTTTAAAAAGATCTGATAATTCATAAAATATTTACAACCATCAGTGGATCAGGAATGTCCAATTGCTTTCTTCCACAAGTCTTATGCTTTGGAGTGTAGCAGTCAGCTTGATGTAGCTGTGGTTTAAAAGAGGAAACTAGGAACTGACCTCATGAAAATGAAAATTAAGAGATGAACTAACAGTAATATACAAACAGCATATTTCTCTGTGAGTGCTGAAGAGTTCTCAATGTGGAGGGAAACAGAATTCATATATATGCCCACATAAGGAGCACATAGAAAGAAGTGTTTGAGACTTTTCTCAGTCTTTGTTTTGGGTTTTTTTCCTTTCCTTTTTTTCTTCTTTTTTCTGATATGGTCAGAACAAAGTAGACTTATTTGGATAAAATACATGAGCACTTGCATTTCATGGTATAAACATTTATATATTTAAAATGTTAGGGCTCTGCCTGACAGGAAATCCTCATTCCTTCTGCCTCTTTACTATATGATGAAAAAAAAAAAACCAAAAACTTACCTTAGAATTCATAGAATTATCTTCCTAATTGAACCATCTGTGCTAGATGCTTTCAGAGATGTTGACTGACCTAAGTCCTCTTTTTTGCCATCCTGAAAGTGAAAGAAGGAAGCGTTGCTGTAATTAGAACAACTAAATAAATAGTATTACTGTTTTCTGATCGTGATCATTGTGTGCTAGAGGTGTTTCATTTGAGACCTGAAATATGAAATATGCAACCTATTTCCTAAGCCTGATCCTTCACAGCATATCTGTGGATGGGATACAGTTCAGAATCTGTAAACTGACTGACCACAAAACCAAAAAATGCTTTCTCTTCTCTCCCAGACTTACTTGAAAAAGATCTGTGAATGTATGAATACAGTAGACCTCTTAAGTTAGAGGGCTCTCATGAACTCTACACCCTCTCTATTTGGAGTTCTTTGTACTAATCTTGGCATCTGGAGGATAAATAATTGCTAAGGTTACCAGTTGGAACTGTCTCAGATTCTTGAAGCAGCTCTTATGTCTGATATCTGGTGGGCATCCTTCCCACATCACCCTGCGTGAAAAATGAACACTTAAATTCAACCTACCCTGCCCTGTTCTTCTCCATAACATTTATATATTATAGATATATCTGATATGTTTTATATTGATTTGTATAATTACTTATTGTTTATTTCCTCTAGCCACAGTGTTCAAGAAAGCAGAAGCATTTTCTATTTTGATGGGATACTAATGAGTCCCTAACCCCCAGCTCAGTTTGTGGGCACATAATACATGCTCAGTCAATATATAATATGTTGAAAGAATAAATCTAGTTGCTGTCTTTGTTATGGACCATGGTTCTTGGCCTCCTTGATCAACAGAAATTGATCAAGGGTCAGGCAAGAAATTCAGGCAAGTTTTTATCGGGACCCCTGCTGCAGTGAGACCAAGTAACAGGTTCACTTGCTAGCTTGCTAGCTGAGCAGGGTGGGATGAGCTGGTTCCTTAACTGGGGTGAGGGTAGGGGTGTATCCAAGGGTGGGGCTGGAGGAGTGGCTTAGGTGGTTTGCCCACTACGTAGGTGCTATTGTGTTCAGGGGCCACAGTACCCTGCTTTTTCTCCCAACTCTCTCCTTGCGTCCCTGGCTCTTCATGAGTGGGAGTTGGGCTGTTTAGTCTCTTTGTAGTTTGTGGTCTGGAATTTGCCTGAACATTCATGCCTGCAGGCTTCCCATGTGGCACTAGTGGTAAAGAATCTGCCTGCCAATGCAGGAGAGGTAAGAGACTTGGGTTCAACCCCTGGGTAAGGAAGATCCCCTGGAGGAGGGGATGGCAACCCACTCCAGTTGCCATGGAGAATCCCACAGACAGGAGCCTGGCAGGCTACAGACCATGGGGTTGCAAAAACTCAGACACGACTGATGCGACTTAGCACACACACGTGCGTGCATGCAGTTACTTTTAGTCTCTTATATTTCCTTTTTATTTTGTTGCTCAAGGAGATGTTTGTCCAGGTGCAAGCAATGCAACACTACCGTATAAGGTCCCAGGTCCCAGCCTGTCTTTCTCATCTTCATGCACTCACTGCTATCCACTGGCCTCTGGTCTTCCCCCTCAAGCACATCACCCTGCCTCTCTTCTCTTGTCACTTCCCATAGTTCCTGTCTTCAGTAGTGGCCTTCTTCAATACAGTGAGTTTACATAACTTATTAGGGAACCATGTCTTCTAGATTTTTCTCAGGTGCTTAGTCTGACACCACCTGTGGCTGTGCCCTCCTGGAGGTGAAGATTGAGCTCCCTCTTTGACATACTTATGTTCTTCCTTAATATAGGACAGTGGTTCTCAAGTGTGGTCCCTAGACCAGTGGCATCAGCACTACTTGAGAACTTATTGGAAATGCCCCAGATTTAGTGAGTCAGAAACATGTGGGTTGCAGTCCAACAACTGTTTTATCATTACTCCCCTCCAAATGATTCTGATGCTTAAATTTGAGAATCAGTAATCGGACACAAGCTTCATCCCCGACTTTTGTTTTTAACTTTTCAAAAGCCCTGTAATTTCTCTGAGTTTATTTCTTCAGTGGATCCAGTAAGCATTTATTATACTAAAATTGCTATCTGGGTTAATACAAGTGTTTAAAATTTATTTAGTAAATTGTGGGCATGCTAGACAGAATCTATTAAATCTTATACTTTTGTAGAATTTTGCAGTGTAGAAGCTATCATTTTTTTCCTAGAAAATATCTAAAATCAAGTTTCTAGAATACTCAATTACAGTCCTCAACCTCTTGCTATATGCCTGCCTCCTTCATCTTCATGGCACAAGTAACTTCATCCCCAGAACCTACTGGAGGTGAGCCATAGTTCTTCAGGAAAAACATTAAAAATAATCAATTGTGTCTAAGGCTAAAAAATACAATATTTTAGAATGAAATACCACACAGATACTATGTTTCCCCCTTGAAAAGTCTATGTAATTCTGTTTTAGAGAATTACATAGAATTATAATTCTACTATAGAATTTTGATAGAATTAGGAATGAGTGTCCATCTTTTAATTTTTGTGTACTAGATCTTCTTTGATGTACAAAATAATAATACAATATTGCATTTATTTCCTAATTAAAGTCATTTTTATAATTTATGAGATCTTTTAGATGCCATATTTCTCTCTTGATTATAATGGCACCCCACTCCAGTACTCTTGCCTGGAAAGTCCCATGGACGGAGGAGCCTGGTAGGCTGCAGTCCATGGGGTCGCGAAGAGTCAGACATGACTGAGCGACTTCACTTTCACTTTTCACTTTTATGCATTGGAGAAGGAAATGGCAACCCACTCCAGTGTTCTTGCCTGGAGAATCCCAGGGATGGGGTCGCACAGAGTCTGACACGACTGAAGTGACTTAGCAGTAGCAGCATAATTTGATTAACATATTGACAGTTCTGTCTTTTGCAGACTTGGCTTCCAGCCCCCGAGACCTTCCACTGTGGCTAAGAGAGGACCAAGTCTCTTCCTCATGAAAACAATTGGAAGGATAGTGGAACCCATGTCTTCTTAGGACATATTTCTTCTCAGTCATTTTTTAAAAACACTTTTAAAAGCAGAGTCACATCTCCAGCCTCTCTTTCCAGAGAAGACCAAATTATGGTTTCTTAAGAATCCTTGTATCTGAATGAAGAGTAAGGAGGTACTGTTTGTCCTTCAAAATGGAATTTACCTGGTTTAGATGAAAACTCAGGGTTGGAGCGAAGAAAATGGGGTTGTAGATGAAACAGCAGCAGCTACTGGAGTGGGTAGCTGTTCCCTTCTCCAGGGAATCTTCTCAACCCAGGGAGCGAACCCAGGTGCCCTGCATTTCAGGCGGATTCTTTACCATCTGAGCCACCAGGGAAGCCCAGATGAAGCAGCATCAGGTTTTAAAGGCGTAACATTAGAGCAACAAGGGCATTGCATTTTGAAGGGAAATAAGCATGTTTGGGAAGACTGGAATTCTCTTGTTTTCAAGATTATATTTTAATTAGCAGAGTATTCAGTCCAAATCGATGTGTAGTCAATGCATTGCATATTGACAAAACTGAATAAGTACATGTCTCAGCAAACAGTTATGTGTGTGCTCTGATAAAGAGATAGTAATTGAACTCATGGGATGAGGGGCATTGCCTGGTGTGAGAAAGAAAAAAACATATTTCCTATGAAAATCATGCACGTTACTGTTAAATCCATTAAAGTAGCTCTTCCAGAAAAAAATATGGGCCTGGTAATTAGGAATGTTAGTAGGGTATCCAGTCTTTTGATGACAAAGGGCCCTCTAAAATTCCTTCTTAATTGTTTTAAAAGCAGAATTCCATTTAAAATAAGTAAAAGGCAAGCAGATTCATCAGTCCCTAAAGGTTATTAGCAAGATGAAAAATGCTTCAGAGAGAAGCAATAAATACTTTTAGCAAATGCATATGTCACTAAGTACCTATAAGCTATTTATGTCTCATTTTAACTATCAACTTTAATTATGCTCCTATCTATTTTAGACCCATCACTCACTTCTGGACAGCTGAAGTAATTTATTAGGATTACATATAGCCTAACACTTTTTTCTTTTCCATTAGTAACTGTGGAAGGAAAACAAATCCAATAACTCTGAGAGTGTTGAGAGCAGAGTTTGTCTCAGGTACATTTAAATTTGACTAGATCCAGGAAAGAATGATGAAAAAAACCTGAGGTAACAGTAAATTTAAGTCAGTCCTAGTTTGGCATGTTGATCCATCATCACCAGATGCCTCTGTATTTTTGACCTGCCAGCCTCAACATACAACTTTTATTTTATGTCCAGGATGGCTGCTTCAGCTCCCACTGTCTCATCACATATACATCCTGCAGAGCAGGAGGAGGAAAGAACAGGAGAAGGGATCCTGTCTGTGGCCTAGGCACACCTCTTCTACTCAGTCCTACTGACCAGAACTTAGTTAATTGGTCATACTATGCTATCAAGGTGAAATGGACCTCTGTTCAGAATAAACATGTGCCCAACCAGCATTCAAAGATTCTTTTGATAAAAGAGGAAGAAGAGAATGGATAATAGAGGACAGTTTGTAGCCTCTGCCTCACTCAAATTAGCTCTATTTACTCTGTTAATCAGTGGAGGAAGTACAGGTTATTAGAACTGCAGTAAATGTTCACTTTTCAGTTGCATGATTATAGGACAAATACAGGCAGGAAATTAAATATCTCCCCTAATTGTGTAATTTGAGATCTTAAAGTTGCCTGTTATTTATGAGGTTGAGTATTTTTCTCAGCTTGAATTAAATCATAAATCCTAGTAATTTTTGTTGATAAGAAGTCAAATATTTATGAAGTTCCAGACAGCTTGCTAGGTTCCTGATATATGCAAACATTTTTTCTTTATAACCATCCAATAATACAGGTATTTACCTTCTTTTGTAGTTGTTTCTCTTTCATAGAATCTTCTCAGTGTCACTGGCACTGATGCCAAGCAAGGGCCTGTGGGGCTCCTGGGCACAAAGCCTTTCTGTATCCCCCATTTTTTTGATTACAGGAAATAGCCTTCATTCAGCCTCCATGGCCTCCCCTGAGTTCCAATGAGCACATTCAAACAGTTATTAATTAGGAAAAGGAGGGGGTGTTAGACAAGAAAGAAAGAGTCAAGAGAAATAGTGCAACCTTGGGGCAAGGTTCTGGTTCCCCATCAATACACACAACATTATTTTTGAGGTGTTTTGCAGATCCCAAAACCCCCTCCAGGTAGGAGAAGTTATGGATTAACATAGTATACTCCCCATAAGCATGTAGACCTCAAACTGGTTGGAACCTGAAGGCTGACTCCTACTCATCACCAGTCTATCAGAAGAATGTCCATGAGCTGATCACACCCTCTTTGAACCATTGCTATAAACTTTCTCCCTATCCTCTCCCAGTGGGGACACAGTTTTGAGGGCATTATCTTATTGTGACCCCATTTTCCTCACAAAGCAATAAAGCTATTCTTTTCTGTTTCTGTTTAGTCATTCACTTGTGTCCAACTCTTTGCAATCCTATGGACTGGAGCCCTCGAGGCTCCTCTGTCCATGACATTTTCCAGGCAAGAATGCTGGAGTGGGTTGCCATTCCCTTCTTCAGGAGATCTTCCCAACCCAGGGGTCTAACCCGTGTCTCTTATGTCTCCTGCATTGGCAGGCAGGTTCTTTACCAATGAGCCACTTTAGCCCAAAACTCTTTCCGAGTTTAATTCCGTGTAAGGGTACAGAGGTCAGATTTGGCTTTAGCACTGCCTTTATTTCATCCAGCTTTAGATCCTACTTGATAAAGGGTAGTGCCTGTAGGTATTGACTGAAATGAATGACACACTGCCTCTACTATTAATATTTTTGCTGATGCCATGAAATGTATCTTTTAAAAATGTATAGACTATCCAAAGCCATATATATATGTGTGTGTATATATATATATTTTTTTGATATGTTTCGGTTCTGACCAAATCTAGGTAATGACAAATTGTACTGAGCAACTTAGGTGATACGATACCTAGGAAATTCCGAACAGCTTTTCTTCTTAAGAAAACAAAGAAAGGAAAAAAGCAGATTAATAGAATAGAAAAGACAATTTCCTTCTCTTTCTTTCTTAGTTCTTACTGCACCTGAGTCTCCTTGTGTTGTTGGCTCATTTTGTCCATGTTCTGTGTCCCAAAACATCTGCTCTCCCCTTTTCAAAATGTTTCCCCCATCATTTTATAGCGTGGTTTTTTTGAGTTGTTTAAGAAAGCACTCAGCCACTGAGTGCCGCAGTAAACAAAATGCAAACAGTACTCTTATGAGCCCAAAACAGACGTTCATGAAATGTCATAAAATAATTAAATGTGCATTTGCCACATTTATGCATATTAGCCTTGAGAATACTGAAACAGAAGTTGAGTAGAATTTGCTTCCAACACTCTTGAGATGTTTATTGTTTGGGTAATATGACTCATTTGTCAGTAGGGTTTAAATGATTTTTAAATGTATTTGAAGTAAATGCTGATACTAATAATAAAATTTACAATATATGGATCACTGGTTAAAATTGTTCTTTATAATGCTAAATTTAAGTGAGTTTAACTAGCCAGGAACAGTTTTCGTTGTTAAACAACATCAGTTAGCCTTATGCGACCAATCTTATTGCTCGTGGAAG
Source organism: Odocoileus virginianus (assembly GCF_023699985.2). Taxonomy (NCBI): domain Eukaryota; kingdom Metazoa; phylum Chordata; class Mammalia; order Artiodactyla; family Cervidae; genus Odocoileus; species Odocoileus virginianus. Next base: position 13,694,367 of record NC_069703.1, read on the forward strand.
CAGAGTCTTATTGAGAAAAAGTGACTTGTCCTTCCTTTTAAAAACATACATGCTGATCATTTCCTTCCTTTGACTAATTGGACAAAGGAGCCCTTGGTATGACTTCAACTTTTACATGATCTAGGTTTTACTTATTTTATATAAACTCTTCATTCTTATAATCATTTTCTTGCTTTTCATGCTTGATTTTTAATGAGTGCTAAATCCTGACCATGACCTTCCCAGGTGGCTTAGTGGTAAAGAATCTACCTGCCAATACAGAAATCCTAGGAGACCTGGGTTTAATCCCTGGGTTGGAAAGATCCTTTGGAGGAGAAAATAGCAACTCACTCCAGTATTCTTGCCTGGATAATCCCTTGGACAGAGGACCCTGGCATGTTACAGACCATGGGGTCGTGAAGAGTCGGACACAACTGAGCAACTGAGCATGCATGCAGGCAAACCCTGACCATGTGTTATTTCATTGAATCTTTCTAATGGTTCTAAGAACTAGGTCATAAAATTATCCCCATTTTAAAGATGATATTTAACAATTTCCTCATGTTCTCACAGCTTATAACTAACTGTGCCTAGACTTAAGTGGAGACAGTTTGAAATTCAGAGACTGCGCATATGACACCCTTATACACTAACTCACAGATTTTTAAATCTGGAACTGTCCATGTTTACATGACCTTGTTATAGTGTTTCTCACTAAATCTTCTATTTCCATTTTTAGTGGCCCCTTGGAATTTGAAGTCACAAAATGACACCCTACACCCTATGTCTGCAGGCTTTTTGCATTTGTCATTTTGACTCGAAGGGTTGATTGTTTTAGTTGACCAACAAATTCAATGACATTTTTACCAGTGAATCAAGTGGTAATTTTTAATGTACCTTAAAAACTAGGCTTACCCTGCTCTTTGGTGAACTCATGAAATAGCTTTAATGTGCCCACCTCTCACCCTTCCCTGGTGGCTCAGAAGGCAAGCAATCCGCCTGCAATGCAAAAGGCCTGGGTTCGATCCCTGGGTTGGGAAGGCCCCTGGAGAAGGGCATGGCCACCCACTCCAGTATTCTTGCCGGGAGAACTGCATGGACAGAGGAACCTGGTGGGCTACAGTCCATGGGACACTCGCAGCACACTTTCCCTTTCTTTTTTTCTTGCACACTATTTATTCTTCCCCACTGCCCCCACCTCCCTTGTCAAGATACATTTTAAAATATTTTTTCCTGGTTTCTGAATTGTTCTGTTTTCACTGTGGAAATTTTTGAAAGTACGGAAGAGTGTAAAGAAACAGACACACAGCCCCTAACTCTACCACCCAGATGCCTCTACAGGGTGAGTTTTGGCAAATTTCCTTTGAGTCTTCTTTTGATGTTTGAAAAATTTCTAAGGCATGGGGACTTATTTTAATAGGATACAGTCTTTTAAAACAAAGACTTGATTGTCAGAGCTTCCAGTTCAGATTAGACACAAGTTTCTGGTGGTTCAGGGAGGGACTAAATTGGTTTGTGTTAGGGTCATTGACGTAGTGCCCCTTCTCCAAGGGGAGGCAGGAAAGTTGCTCACAGATCAAGATCATTTCTGAGAGAACTGGGATGATACAGGGTAAGGACAGCTGGTTTAGCTGAGAGAGGTGTTTCTAGGAATTCTATTAACACAAGGAGGATGCAAACAGGGAGCTACCCTAGCTGGAGGAAATGGGAGCTGAGTGTTGGCAGAAGGAACCAGGGAATCTCAAGGACTCCAAAGGGCCTGCCAGCTGCCTGGCTGCCCCAAGGGCCTATGCAAATGCCAAGATAACCTGCCCGAGTGGGTGGAACCTCCACCTTAAAACAGGCCAGCTTGATTACTTCTGAGCCCTGTAAGTAACTTTTGTTAATTTGCCATTAATACCAGCTAACATTTCTTGAGTATGTGTCCAACACTGGCTAATCTATTTCCTGGTGTTATCTCGTTTACCTTTTAAAACAAGGGGATTACTGTTAGGATCTCCATTCTGCAGATAAAAGTTGGAGACCTTGAGAATTGATGGCTTTGCCCAAGGCTACTAGGATAGAGAAATAGGAGTTCCAACCCAGGGATTGTCCCACTCCAGAGTTCTTATTTTTAACCATCACATGGTCTATGATTTAGTCTTCTGGGGAGGGGGGTAATGGTGAGAGTCTAATCTACTAAAAGAAATTTTGTGTGTGTGCATGTGTGTGCATGCTGATGGGGAATGGGTGGATTTTCTGGATGTCCTCAAGTTATTATACAAAGGTAACATTGGTTAGTCCTTCTACTTTATGTAAATGTGATCTATAAATACATCAGATATTCATTCTGTATCCTGACTTTGATGTATTCATTCTGTCAACAACTCTTTTTTTTTTTTTTTTGAGCTGAACTTTAATTTTATTCAGATAGAATGTAGAATTATTTAACAAGAATATTTTTCTCAAATACCACAAGAGTTGTAAGTCAGTATTTAAGTGAATTGCCAGTATCACATAGCAGTAGTTTCAAAGATAATCTGTAGTGACATTATGAAATGTCCCATTAATCTACTTTCTGCCTCTACAGATATTTCCCTATTCTAGATTTTCATATGAATGGAATCATGTAATTTGTGGATTTTTTGTGACTGATTTCATCCACTTGACATACTATTTTCTAAGTTCATCCAGTTTGTAACATCCACTCACTTGCTCTTTGCATTATTTTCTTTTCTAAGGGTTCTCATCCTTGATGACACTAAAATGTGAACCCTATTTATCCTTGAAAACTTCACCGGGCTTGCATAGCATTTCCAAGGAGTATTGCCAAATGCACGTTCATGTGCCCAATGCACAGTGAGGCCAAACAAACGGATACATCAAAGTTTGGAGCAGAGGAAGGTTTATTGCATGGCAAAGCAAGGAGAATGGGCAGCTGTGTTTGGTAGTTTTTATAGGCAAAGTTTAGGGAGAGGTCTGCAGGGTGTGTAACCTTCCTCTGATTGGTTGGAAGTGAGGTAACTGGGTGGTGTTCAGGGAATCTCAATCATCAGCTTCCTGATTTTAACTAGTCTGGGGTTCCTGGGCTTGTGCTCAGCCTGAAGTTACCTCCTCCATCTGGGTGGGGACCTCCTTTCCAAGAGAAGATCTCAGAGATACACTTTTCTGTATCCCTTGAGAAGAAACCAAGACCCTGCTTTCCCTCTGCATTATTGTTTCTTGACTTCTTTGTTTCTGTGTTCCCTTTCTTCCCTAATTAGTCACTGTTTGAGTCTGCCCTTTGGCACTCAGGGTAGGTTTAGTAGGCTGAAGCCTTTTCTCCTACAAACATGAAACAGGGGTCGTGGAAGGCCCAGGAGGGCCCCACATGGTCTTTCTCAGTTTCACTCCCCTCTTTGATAGTCCTCAATCTTAAGGGGAACACATGTTGGGCAAGAAAGGGAATAACATTTTAGATCGAGAGGTTAACCATAAACTCGGCAAGGGAACTCTGTTTTCGAGGGACTGAGAGGGATGAGTTTGGGGAGCACTTAGAATCCTAAATTTTGCAGTGTCGTAGGCAGGGCTGGTTCTTGCAGAGCTTCAGGTACACTCTAGTACTTCAGAGATGGTCACTTCCTCCTCAACACCTTTTCATTCATCATAAATGCATTTTTCAGCCGTGCAATTTTGGCTCAGTGCAGTCTTCCTCTATAATCTTGTGAAGTATTTTATTGTAGAGGAAAGCTAATCAAAGGCTTTGAAATGGAGTAAAAAGAAAGCTGTGAAGCAAACAATGAAAATGCAGAATGACCAATACCTTTGGGTGAGGTTTCCAGTTTTAACCTCCACTAATAAAATTGCAAAGCCAGAGTAAAACTGTTAATAAATAATATATTACTACTGTATTACTTTTCAGATTTTCTCATTTGTATTATGCTGTTTGTGTGTTGTATGCATTAGTATGTTGTATGTATAATATGTTGTCTGTATTACTTTTTAGATATTCTCAGCTGTACCAAAATAGGTTTATTAATATGGAAGCTGGTATAATTTCAAATTTTACTTATTTTTTGTTCTTCATTGTTTTATCTGTAAACTGACCTGTTACATAACATTAACTGAACTGGGGTTAAAAATTTAGATCTTTCCTCCATTCATTGAACCTTAGCAAATAATTATACAAATGTATAATTACATATGTAACCTAAAAAGAAGTTTATCATCCCTAGACATGCTTCATCAATTACATGAACAAAAAGATATCATTCACTGACATATTATGAGAATTAAAAGGGCTTAGTTAATTATTGTGATCTTGTAAAGTGCCATAGCTTTTAATTAAATTTTTAACAGAGAAAATACCCATGAATGTATTATAAAATGCTAAATGTCAAGATATATCTTTCTACTCTCCTTAGGATATTCTCTAACTTTTTTTCAAGCCGATAATTACAGAAAGTGGTTACTGCATATTTCTGGTGTCTGCTGAGCTCACTGTCAGTGATAGATTTGGGGCCAAATCTACTATTCAAAAACCAACATGGCTTTTGTGTGGTTTGGGCAAGTAAATAAATATGTCTGCCTTGAGTTTGTCAGTAAGAAATTTGCACTATTCTCTCATTACAGACATAAAGCAGATTGTTATTTTGAAATTCATATTTCAGTTTTTGACATTTATTATTAAATGTAAAATGTAATTACAATATTAATTTAAGTAGTATTAATAAGTGAATTCTTTTCAGAACAAGATAACAACAAAAAAAACTTAGAAAAAGACAACCAATGAAATATTTTATCAAAAAATTAAGTTCTCATATGGGGGTATTCTTTAGAGAAAGAGTTCTTTACGAATAGTAAGATCACAAAATTGTTTCTGCATTAATACCCAAATGAGCATCTCAGTATAAAAGCCAATATGTTGTTTTCCTTAGATACTTAGAATTGAGAATATTTTTTTTTACTGCAGAAATATTAGCTAGTTTAAATGTCTAGTCCAGATATTCTGATTTGTATCATAAATTAGGTCTCATTAGTTGCTGAATCATAAAGGAATGGAGATGAAAACAGAATTATTATAATTACACTCAACAGTTTGTTATGTACAGAATGGATTCATATATATTACAGAAACACTGTTCAGTTAATGCTAAAGTTATTTTCTATGGTCTTTATACTTGGTACTCTATAGGAACAGAAAAAATCCATAAATTTTAAGGTAACCTCCAAAATGTTAATGATTTTGGACAGTCATAAGATTTAAATAAAAATTTAAGTTTTGGGTCTGGAATATCATCAGTTGTTAAATGATACTGCTTTCTCTCTTAAACATCAGGATCACACAGAAAAGATATCATTTTAATCATTTTAATATTTTGTTGGAAAGCAGCTATACAGGTATAGTCTTGAATTAAAAATTAATAAGCCATTAAAATTAACTTGATTCTTAAAGAAGGAAACCACCAATTATTCTTCCACAACTAACAATAACAACAATGATGTTCTTTGTTAGCTTTTCTAACACATTATTTACTTAGGAGTTGGTTAGCTTCCTTTTTACTAGCAAACATTAGGGTAGTCAACAATAACTTGATTAAATCAATGGGATCTGTGTGTACTGGGAAAGAAATATCCACTTGTTTTTTTCAGCATCTCAGTTATACAATGTGTTTTTATTAACAGCAAAGGCAGAGGAGAATAATATGGAAATTAGTATATATTTTAGCCCAATGTATGCCAGTCATTTGCATTCATCTTTTCCAATGTGTACCTCATCTTTCCACAGTCAATTCATGACCAGTTCTTTTTGTCCCCAAAGTCGCATGCAGAGAAGAAGACAGATATTCTTCTGCCTCTTTGCTCTGACTTACTGATTCATCAACTTTTTGGATAAAAAATTATTAAACATTAAGCACACTTCATTACTGCATACTGTTTTGCTGAGAAGGATTTGTTGAACTTGGCATGTGAGTCAATGATAAAAAAGAGCAGAAATGTCAGAGTCGTGGTAGGAAATTCACTAACTCTTTGTCTTAATGTTTGTCACCACAAAGGTCATAAATCCAAAATGTCAGCCTACTTCACTGCCTTCTTCCTCCTTCCTCCACATGTTACTTTCAACATGCAATTCATCTGTCTCATCATGCCATAAATGGTATTAACCACCTATAAAGTATTCCACAGGCACAGTATTTACAGGCACAAATCCATAAATCAGAGTCCCCTCAGGAAAAATTCACCAACAGGTTTGTGCTTGAGACTCAGCCAGAGATGACCTATATTCATGGTCAAAATATTCTACACTGATGTTCAAGTGAAAGTGAAGTGGATCTTTTGAATCCCCCAGACTGTACCTTTGAGCAAGTTAATTAGTCTTGTGAGCCAGATACAGTTTTCCACCTGAAGATGAGAGATAAAATCATAAGCAGTAAAAAAAAAAAAAAAAATCATAAGCAGTGTGTTTGGCACAAATGCCAGACACTAAATGTGGCCTCTATTATCATCTCAATGTCCATTGATGCCTCTGTGAACAGCCAAAGGGAACAGAAATTAAACTCATATTGGTCACTATTGCACCTTTATGATAACATACATTGAAGACTGAATCAGAGGCAGGTGAAGGAAATAGGTAATATATCCAAGAGTATTGAGAGAGTCCTCACAGTAAGCACAGAGTTATTTCAGACCTGTAAAAGGACTTAGCTTAATTACACATTGATCAACAAATACTAATGGAATGACTACTGATTTTTCAATACTGTGCTAAATATGATGGGGGCCACAGTACAGTCACATAAGCAATGTCATTGCTCTCAATGCCCTTGAAACTCAAGGAGACAAAGTGAATATACATACAGAAATCAAATACTGTACACACACACACATGCATAATTATTTTCTAAAGTGCATTATCTAGAAAATCATACAATTTGTCTTTTATGAAAATTGGATGAGAGTTTTTGGTTCATTTAACCATTTAATCTAAATATAGTCTCAGTACAGAAACAACCAGCATTTTTTTTCTTCATTATGCTTCTATACACTTCTAGTTGCCTTGTTAATTTACACATGAGCCTTCTCAGATATAAATGAATTCAAATTATGTTGAAAATTTTATTGTTCCTTTGCTTTTAGTGACTCATTTTTAGTTAAATTTGGGTCTGCTTTAGAGTTCAGCTTTAAAATTTGGCATGGAGGATATGAGTTTACCTTGGAAAAAAGTGGTTTCACTTGATCATCATTTTAATTCAGAATGTATTAGGGAATTTTTGAATAAATATTTTCTGTAATTGAAGAAGCTTAATTAGGGTAATGGATGCAGTAGGCAGAAATCTGTGCTTTATAAGAGAAATGAAGTCTTAGTTATTCATCATAACTACCATTTATTGACTGAAGTCTGAGCAGAAATTCTGTTGTACTTTTTTTTTTTAAATTTTAATTGGAGGCTAATTACTTTACAGTATTATGGTGGTTTTTGCCATACATTCACATGAATCAGCCATGAGAGTATATGTGTTCCCCATCCTGACCCTCCCTCCCACCTCCCTCCCCATCCCATCCCTCAGGTCTGTTGTACTTTTATAGAGAGACTCTCATTTCTTCTTCTCTGTAATTCTTCAAAGTAGGAGTTGTAATTCCTCCATGAGACACTTAAAGGTCAAAGAGGTTAAACAACTTGCCCAAGAATATCCAGTTTATGTCATGAGGCCATGTTTTCTGTTTTTGTGATTCCAAAACCTGAGGTATTTTCACTTCACCCTTCTTTAGTTTCAGCCCAGTTCAGTTGCTCAGTCACGTCTAACTCTTTGTGACCCCGTGGACTGCAGCACACCAGGCTTCCCCGTCCATCACCAACTCCCAGAGCTTCCTCAAACTCATGTCCATCGAGTTGGTGATACCATCCAATCATCTTATCCTCTCTCGTCCCCTTCTCCTCCTGCCTTCAATCTTTCCCAGCATCAGAGTCTTTTCCAGTGAGTCAGTTCTTCGTATCAGGTAATTCACTTTATTTAGTGTATCTTTTTACTTGTAAGTGAACCTGGAATTCACAACATACAGCAGATTGGTTTAGGTGGATTGTTTTACAATGTAATAATTTTGTATTTTTGTCATGGACTAAATCTCAGTGGCAAAAATCTCATTGGACTGAAGTCTAATGTCCGTAAGTCATAGATATAACAAAATCTATTCAGTAAAAATAAACATACACTGTAATTATCATTTAATGAAATTAAATTGTAGCATGTCCCATTTGGTGGTAGACATAAACATATAATGGGATATAGGATTCACAAATGTTCTTAGAATACAACTCTTCTCTGTACATAATCAATGCTACCTTAATTAACATAGTGGGTAAAATAACATTTGGAAAACATTTAAAACTCCTTTACATCTGTTTGTCTATTTTAAATGTTTCTCTTTTTAAATGTTCTTTAGATGTCACTCATGTTTTAAAGATTTTCAGGGCAGTTTGCCAGTGGGTATTAAGCCAATTCAGTTGTGTTTGTGACTCTTTGTGACCCTATGGACTGCAGTCCTCAAGACTCCTCTGTCCATGGGATTCTCCAGGCAAGAATACTGGAGTGGGTTGACATTTCCTCCTCCAGGGGATCTTCCCAACCCAGGGATTGAACCTGTGTCTCCTGTATTTCAGGGAGATTCTTGAACCACAGGGAAAGTCTGAAAGGGCAGTTTAGAACAACACATTTTCCCTCTCAATACATCTCCTTGTAGAAAACAGATCACTGAAATCTTGGCTATAAAGCTGCATGAAAATGTGGTCTCAGGTTTTATTTTGTAGTTAGTTAAAAATAATAATTGTGTCATAAATATTTAAGTTATCCTTCTCTAAGAGCTTTCATTCTATTTGAATCTTTTTGTAACCTTCCTTTCCTTTATTATTTCGTTTTCCTTTTTCTCTTCCTTCCTTCCTTCATTTCTTTCTTTCTCTCTCTCCCTCCCTTCCTCCTTCTCTTTTTTTCTTTCTTTTTTCTCCACCACAACAGTATCAAGATGATCTTAAAAATGACAAGAATAACAAAATGGCAATGAGAGGGATCTTTATGGCAGCGGGGAAAGAAAAGCAAGACTTTTTTTCACTTTGTCTATGGAGGGGAGGGCTGTATGTGGGATGATTTTATTCATAGAAACCTTTAAAATAATCACTGTTTTATGTCTGTCTTTTGAAGTTGGTTCCTTCTTCTGTCTTCTGTTGATGTTCTCTGTCTTCCCCATATCACTATTAGGCTAACATAGAGGGTGGAACCCTGAGCAGGTCATTTACCTCTGAAGCCATAGTTCTTCTCTAAAAGGGGAATAATTCTTCATCATAGATATTTTCTGAGAATTAAAAGAGATACCCTATGTAAAGTACTAGCACTCAGTAAACACTGATGTATAATATATTAGCTATTAATTGCTTAGAAACTGTTGAATTTGTGGGAAAAGGTAGAAGAGTGAAATCACAATCATGGACTGCTCACCCTAGATTTTGTATCCATTTTCAAAAGATATGCTTCCCAGGTGTCTCAGTGGTAAAGAATCCACCTGCCAAGCAGGAGATGTGCGTTCAATCCCTGGGTCAGGAGGATCCCCAGAGAAGGAAACAGCAGCCCCCTCCTGTATTCTTGCCTGGGAAATCGCATGAACAGAGGAGCCTGGTGGGCTGCAGTCCACCAGGAGTCAGACATGACTTAGTGACTAAACAACAACTCAACCATGTGATTTAATTCTGTGTGGTTAGCAAACCACCAATATTTATATGGAAATAGTAGCAAATATTATATGTACATGAAAATACATTTGTAGCAAGTATTTGGTTTTTCAGGACTTGAATAGGCAGTATCCAGACTGCATCAGCCTTTTAATTTTTATTTTATTTTATTAGATATTTTTTTGCTGTGTGGCTTGCAGGATCTTAGTTCCCTGACCCAGAACTGGTACCCATGCCATCTGCAGCGGAAGTGCAGAGTCTTGACCACTACACTGCCAGGGAAGTCCCTGCATCAACCTCTTTAAAATAGGAATATTCTTTTTCTGGCCATTTTACTGCTAAATAAACTGTTAGAACATGAGCACTGGAAAGTGAAGATAAAGTAAAACCCAAGCTATTTTTGTCACTTTTTGAAGAAAAACACTGCTTTTAATTTTTTAAGGAGGATTTCAGCTGTGAGATAATGGTAAGAATTCTTTTTTGGGTGGGTGGGGGAAATGTGGCAGTGTTTACATTATTTTACACATTTAAGTTAGCTTATTTATACTCTACCAACTACTGAAGGTAGTTGTGAGTTTCCTGCAAGTTACTGAACCTTAATTTACACTTCACTATCTGCCTGTCTTAAAGATTTAATAGATTCTGCCCTATAGAATCCTACTGTAGAAGAAATCCACTCTTGGAAAGATAGCCACTTTTGTAAATATTACCCAAAGCCCTAATATTGGGTCTCTAAATCAGAGATCTAGTAAAATACAAGAGCCAAGTAATGATTATTTTTTAAAGCTGTTTTTTTTTTTCTTATTTTCAGACTGTAGAGCATTGAATAAATATTACTCAGTTGTCCTAGTGACAACAGTATTATGGTAATATTGCAGCTGAGAGTATTGTAACATTGTTAGTCAAGTCACATGGCTAGTATTCTATTAACCTGAGAGTTTGTTTTCTCTATAGTTAAGCATGGCTTTCTCCCACTGAAGTAAGCGATGATAAGAAAAATCAAATTAAAACTTATCTTATTGCCTGTTTATAGCACATAATTTGGTGCACATATAATTTTTTTGGTTATAATTTGAACACCTAATTAAAAAAAAATAAATTAGGTGAAGTCCAGAATTTTTTGTAACATCAAAGCTGCATAGTTATGTTCTATTAATTGTGTGGATTGAATGTGAGAAAGTGAATGATATTGAAGTAAACCCACATATAACACTTGATGGCCACATAGAACGCTTCAGTGGCAGAAAGTGAAGAGAAACTAAAGAGCCTCTTGATGAAGGTGAAAGAGGAAAGTGAAAAAACTGGCTTAAAACTGAACATTCAGAAAAAGGAGATCATGGCAGCCAGTCCTATCACTTCATGCAAATAGATGGGGAAAAGGTGGAACCGGTGACAGATTCGTTTTCTTAGGCTCCAAAATCACTGTGGATGGTGACTGCAGCCACAAAATTAAGACTCTTGCTCCTTGGAAAAAAAGCTATGATGAACCTAGACAGCATGTTAAAAAGCAGAGACATAAAAAAAAATTAAAATAAAAAGCAGAGACATCACTTTTCCCACAAGGAAAGATTGAGGGCAAGAGGAGAACAGAACGAGACCTTTAGAGTTGGTTGGCCTTCCTCTAAGAGGGAAGAAATACAAAATTTGAGTCTCAAAAAGCCATTCTTTGTTAAAAAAGAGATGAAGAATATGATATGCTATGCCTTCCAAAACAATATACTTCTGTTATGTAGCAATTCTCCAAATAATCCAGATTTTAGAAGATTCAAATAATTAAAACTTTTTTCACTTTTTTGCTAAGTTTGTCTTTGAGTAAAATAGGAAGATTGATAAAAGTATGAAATTATGGGTTTAAATAGTCAAGTAGCCAAGAAAATGCCTCAAGTGTGGAGCATACCTTGTATCTTTTCAACCAATAATTTTGTTCTTAATTTAGATATTATAAACTGGCATAAATGCTCCTCTCTTTCTAAGATAGTCATGTTGGCTGGTGCAGGGGTTGTGTGGAGAGATATGCTCCCAGAATCACAACCCCTGAGCAGAAGTAGCTTCGGAGTGATTGTATGGAAGGGGCTTCGGCAATCCACCGCTCCCCACTTGATCTTCTCAGAAAGCCACTCCCTGCAAGAAGAAAACCAGCAAATGATTCATTTGAATTAAAAACAGTATGTTTGCCCTGCCAATTTAAAAGTCCCCAGACCACCTCCTCTACTCCTTAAGTTCCTGTGACTTTGTAGTTATCGCTACTTTCAAGGTAAATGAGTTCCAAATAGTCAGTCACTCAAGCGATAGCAATGCTTAAAATACCAGCAGATTTTCCCTTCTCCAGGAGATCTTCCCAACCCAGGGATTGAACCCAGGTCTCCGGCATTGCAGGCGGATTCTTTACCAGTCGAGCCACCAGGGAAGCTTACAAGATCTAAAGAAGAAAAAAAAAATGGTGTTTTTAATAAAAATAGCTATATTTCATATTAATGTTGAAGGTTCTAGAATTACATCACCTGGGTTTGTATTACTGTTATATCACTTTGATATGTGTCTTTGAACATATTATCTAACCCCTCTGTGCCTGAGTTCCCTCTATCATAAATTAAAAATAAGACCACTGAACTCATAGTGGTTGTATGAATAAGGATTACATGGGAAATTCTATTATATCTCAGTAATAAAAAAAATCCGTGTTAGCGCAGTGATGTTAAAATAAGGATTAATTGTTGCTGTAATTTCCATTATTGCTATTATTAAATGTTTGTCATATTGCATATAAACAAATTTGTGACTGTGCTTGAAGGCTAGAATTCTTTCACATTTTTAATACTAGAATATAGTCAGTCTTTTTACCAAAAAATGATATTCATTGTGCAACAATCTTCAATGGAAGAAAGGAAAGAAATAAGAGCACAAGGCTTCTCCTTTTCCCATTTTTTCCCACTCAAACAATGAAGCTTTATATAGTGCTTTTCTCAATAAAGCACCAGAAATAAATTGACTGCTGTTCATTATCTGGACACAGAGTGTCCTGATTGCTTCAATTCATCTAGTCATGTAAATTATTCCACACTAAATTAAGCTTTAGGATCCAAGCATCAGTAGGAAAATATTTCCTGAGTAGATTAACCAAATGTACGTTACTGTAATAAAAACTTCTAAGGCAATCCTACAAGGAACAAAACACTTAGCTTTGGTGGGGAACATGAGGAGTTCCACAAACCTTGTATTTTGCTCTAGGTTCAATGAACTTGTGCTCAGAGGGACAATTAAGATGATGACCTGTCACAAATAAGTTGCATTTTAAACTTTGTCCTCTTCCTGCTGTTCACCAGACCTTCTGTTTCCTTTCTATATTTTTTCTTTGCTAAACAAATAGCAGAACTTATGCTCTTGGCTTGACTCACACATGAATTTATGAATCATTTGGCAAATCCAGGGAGAAGCTTTTTCAGATGTCATTAAAAAAAAGTACAAAATATCATAAAAGTACAAAAATATGTTAGTCAAAAATGAAATCAATTGTTCAGTGATACCGTTACATATCCAGTGTCCTTGTATCTTTTTACATCTTTATATATTTTTAGGATGTTCACTTTTTTTAGTCCTACTTTTTGCCTCATAGTCACAAGATGGCTGCTATACCTTTAAGCATCATATTTATATTCCAGGCAGGAAAAAAGAATGATAAAAAGGCATTCTCTGTCCCAATATTTGTTTTAATAAAAGGCTGTTTCTAAGAATTTTTCTTCTGTATATTATTAGCCAGAACTGGGCCATTTCTTCAACCCAACTAATTACTGGCCAAGGGAATTGGCTGTTGAGTAAACAACTGGAGAAGGTCCGCTGTGCCTCTCTCTGATTAGTGAAAAAACCAGTCTTGTCCCTAAAACAGCGTTGTATAAGTCTCACAGTTAGCTGTAGAGAAGTGTTAGTTAACTGGTGGCTTCTACCTTACCAAGCTCTACCCCTCCATTAATCAATCAGGTGTTCATTGAAATTCTCTCTAGAACTGTGTTATTCTTGGAAGTCAACTCTAATTACTTTCAAGTGATAATTAGAAACATATAGTATATATTATAGTATATCTGTGTATTAAATGTCTGAGAAAAATCCTTCATGAAGAGATACTTCTATTTCTTAGACCTTTAAAGAAACTGATACAGATTTAAATCTGTCAGAAAACTTCTTGAAGCATATTGTTTTCCTCTCTACAGCTACTGTATATTCTGTTGCTTGCTTATTTTCATGGTAACAATCACAAGTTGGATGCTCTTTTTAGCTATATCAGGACGAGGCTGAATAGGCCAGCTGAGAGCTATTTTACAAGAAAATTTAGCAATCACTTTGTGGTAATGGATATTGGTTTGTGGCGCATCCGTTCCAGTTTCTGCCTTGTTAAACACTTTAAAAGCAGCTTCAGTTTACTTAGCTTCTTTTCTGACCCTCTGGGAACTACAGGTTTTACACATTTTTGCGACTGGTAGTGAACAAAGCCAGGCTAATCTTAATTGCATATTTTGCCCATTGAAATTATGTAGAGAAGTCTACCTGGCTACTTTTTAATAACTTTTGATTCTCTGCTGCTTCAAATACTGGAAAAAAACAAACAAACAGTGATTCTTTATAACACAAAGTTCCTACATAATCTGTTTTATATATTGTTCCACAATATTTTTAAAAGGCATTTTTTTGATGGTTTAGAGAAAGGAAGCAAACATTTGGTTAATTTTGTCATTATCAATTCTGGTGGAAGCTATAGCAGTCAATTGGGTCAAGTTTTACTTTACATCAGAAACTCTTAAAACATGATAACTGTGGTAATAAGATAGTTAATAAAATGTCAGATTTTAAAACAACACCCTTTGTCTCCCTCTTTTCCTCTGAGACTATCAAACTGCACTGAAAACATTAAAGCCGTTCACAGGATCTATTTGATGGAAAAAGAAATGTGCAGGGAGTCCATATGTTTACGATTATAGCAATAAGATGCACCCTGCTTTATAAAGTATATTAATGCTAAATTTCAGCAGTAGACTGTTATGAGTGCCTTATTAAAATATATTATTAGGGGGTGCTTCTTGGTGGTCCAGTGGTTTAAGACACAGGTTCGATCCCTGTTCCAGGAAAATCCCACATTTCTTGAGGCAACCAAGCCCCTATGTCACCACTACGGAGCTTGTGCACCCTGGAGCCCGGCTGCACAATAAGAGACGAGCTCCCCGCTCCCCCCCCACCCCAGTCCCACTGCAACTAGAGAAAGCAAGCAAAGCAATGAGTGCCTAGCATAGCCAAAAATAATAAATAATCTTTTTTTTAAAATGTATTATTAGGTCTACTTAGAAAAGTTAATTGAAAGATTCAAAGAAATCAGAAGTTTATTCCATATTCTTCCACAAAACTGTATGATGTCTCTCATACTAATTCCTGTATTTGATATTTTCTCTGAACCTGAAGCAGTACTTCTGAAGTACTGATGATGAATGTAAAACAGACTCTCCGGGAGTATTTCTTCATTTCTAAGCCAGCGTTAACCAGACATCGCTAGAACCTTTGGGAAATGTTGCAAGACACAATTTCTAGATGGTTAATAAATAATCAAGATTAGTTATTTCAGTTAACTAAAGGCTATAACAGTTGCAGCATTCAAAGACCCAAGAATAGAATTGGTTTTGTCATGGATTAAATATTTCTGGAAACACTTCCTACCTGTCACAGTTCTCATAATGTACTTTTGCTTAATTTAATATAATTAGGTAATAAAACTTCACAAAGTTTAGTCATCTCAATTCCCTCTAAATGAATGCTAGATTGTATATATAACTTGCATCAGGGATTTTAATTCTAAATGAATGCTAGATTGTATATATAACTTGCATCAGGGATTTTAATGTAGGTAGGCTCTCCTAGTTACATTGAGAAGGTCACCCTGATCCCTTCTCATATTTCTTGTCGCATCCTCAGTTCAGTTTTGTTCTAAGCAAAACAATCAGAAGAAGATATATGATGCTGATGCTGTCCATTTTCAAACAGCATAAAGGACATCCTGTAAAGGATTTCATGTCATCATGCCACTGACTCTATTAGCATAGGGAATAAAGGTTTGATTGGGTACAAAGTTAAAGGGCTAGAGAGAAAAACATACAATCCATCTTTTTTATTAATGGAAAATTGAGGCCTACAGAGAAGAAAAGCTTGCTTATTATTAGATCGAAACAGACTATGGTATGAGTATCTGTTAGAAAGCATCATCAAATAAGAAAATGTATTGTCTTGAGGGTCCACCTCTTCTCAGTCTTTATTTTGGATCAACTACTCTTACTAGTTTCAACTATCAGTTGTCATTTCATTCCTTTTAAAAGTAGCATACATAAAATAATGTATCTTAAAAACTTCCTTTTATATTGTATTATTAATTCTGGCAGCTGACTATATTTATTCACTAAGGTAAATTTCATTATCATTCAAGTATGTTAAATGTGCTTATCGTGTCCTTGCATAGAACCCAAAGAGCTCTAAAGTACCTGTTCTGTTTTAGAAAACATTTTGGTAATTTCATTATATGCAGAGCTAATGTAGGTGAAATGCATAATGATATTTATTTTCAAGATTTTGTATTCTGATGTAGGTAAGAATTTCCATTTTCAAGACTGGCAGTCTGGTAGAGGAAGTACTTATGTTTTGAGCAAGTTATAGGTGCTGTAAAGCTCTCACTGTGGAAGTCATAGGTCATTTCCTTTTTAGGAAAACCAGAGTATGGTGTAACCAGTTTAAGAAAGGGGGCTACCTTTATTTGAGGGTATGATGTGCTTTTATTTTGTATACATCAAATTATTTATTTCACATATAGATCTTATGAAGTATTTATTGAACCTAGGCTACTTAATTTCCTGGAGGGTTTACAACTAGCAAATAACAGAACTCAATTTTAAACTTAAGACTGCTTCCAAAGACATGCATCACTCAGTACACCATTACAGCCAGAAAGATTAAACCACTCAACGTGAATAAATAGACTTTTTGATTTAATAAATTATTTCTGTTATGGAATGATGGCACGTGAAGTTTCTGCCAGGCAGAAAGGTTGTATAACTGTTTATTAAGAGCATGTATTCTAATTTTTTTCTGTGCTGTAAAAATTGTGGAGAGGAACTTTTATAAGTAAAAATATCTATAATAAAACAAGGTTTAATTATAGACAGGCCTTAGCTCTTTTCAATGTTCCTAATTTACTGTAAAGTTGTCAATCCCTCCCCTGTTTTGAGCAAAATGGTCTTTCCAGCCACTTGGAACCTTTACTTATAACGACTTCCTGCCTTCATTCCATCTACTTCTATTTTTAACATTGGGGTTTAGAGACAGACTTAGCACAGTGCCAGGGACATAATATATTTAAATAATGTAGAATTTGTGCTCTTAATAACATCAGAGTTTAAAGTACGCAATCTGATGGTTCTAACCCTTTTTGCAGTTATGTGTCAGTATCATTTCCTTTTCCTATATAATCTTTTCTTTTAAAAGTCCTGTGTGTTATACCTAAAACTTGCTTTCAAATCCTGACTTATAACATTAATTGAAATTAAGATTAATTTCACTTGGAGGATTTTTGAGAATCTAAAAAACACTATTTGAGAGAACTGAGTCATCACAAAACAGAATTAAAATATTAATAAAACACACATATTTATTTTTAAGAGAGTGGTATAGTGAGAAAAGCCCTGTACTGGGAATAATGAAACACAGATCCTGCTTTTGCCTTCTCCAAAAATCAGATGCTTGAGTTTATGAATGTATGTATGGGAATAAAACAATCCCTGGGCCCAGCACCTTCACAAGATTTTCATGGAGAATGTAAGAGATATGATGCAGAAAAATACTTGGTAAACAGTACATCAATGTTCAGGTGTCAATGACTGTTGCTTTTATGAATACTGCCACCTAAACTCATAATGGCAGGAATTGGAGCATCTGCTCAGTTGAGGTCTAACTAGTTATTTCAAGTAATTTCCCCCCTATTTTTGTGCCTCTCTTATTTTTGGACTATCCCTACTACATTTAATTAATTGGTCCTCATCCCAAACTGAGGTATTTGGGAACGTTACCACTGCCTAATGAAGTGTGAAAGTTTTGCCAAAAGGAGGAAAAATCTCAAACTTTTGAGAGTTAGTAGGGCTTCCCTGGTGGCTCAGTGGTAAAGAATCTGCCTGCCAATACAGGAAATGAGGGTTTGATCCCTGAGTCGGGAAGATCTCCTGGAGAAGGAAATGGCAATCCACTCCAGTATGCTTTCCTGGGAAATCCCTTGGACAGAGGAGCCTAGTGTGCATGGGGTCGCAAAAGAGTCGGACACTACTGAGCGCATGATGGGTGAAGGCATATACATACACACAATTCAGAAATGTATTTAATGTTTGCTTGATGAATTTTATGTAGAAGGTCAGGACTGTTTGCTTTGGATGTCCCTGGTAAATCTTATGGAGGCACTGAACTACAAAGGGATGCCAGTCTGTACACACACACACATGCACACACGCACACATTTATTAATTTATTTGCTTGTTTCTCTGCCTTGTTTCAGAAAGGATTCAGTGTTTCAGAAAGAATTTAAGGTTAACCTTTGAGTGAATGAATGTAATTGTATAGTCTTGATGCACAAGGCTTCTAACTAAATAACTAGAAAATAACAGATAATTTTTATAGGAGAGTGCTCACTGCCCACTGCAATCATGATTATCCTTAATTTTATGATCTTACATCTTGTTTTGTTTGAATCTATATTACTGCCTAAAACTCCAGGGGTGTTCATTTGATAGACAAGGATTTATTTCCCTTTATAAATGCATATCTTTTGAGAAAGCTCATATGCTAGCAGATGTCCATTCAATTTAGTTATTGGTTTATTTTTTTCAAAAGTCAAGGTAGAATCTGATGTGGGGATGAGTTTCAATGGAGACTGAAAGGGAAGCAGTTTTGTATCATGGAAAATTCTACAAGAGTGGAAAGATGTGAATGGGGTTCTTTATTGATGTCAAGGCTTATAGTTGGGTTGAAGATAATTGAGAACATAGAGTACTGCAGGAAAAGTTCTAATTTTCTGATAAAGATGACACATATAAATTTTCAATATAAAGGGATCAAAACAGAAATTAAGCTTTAACTCTTCACTTTACAGTCCAATTATTTTATTCGTCCATTCAGCGTCTGTGAAGCTGTTAGATTGTTCCTGCATAGTGTTCCCGAAAAGTACTTTCATCTCAGTTTTGTACTATGATTCAACCACATTATGAGTTAAATAAATTTCTGTGGGCTCTCAGGAAACCCAAGTAATATCTAATATTTTTCATAAACTGGGGAATGCTGATATTCCACTCCTGTCCTTCACTCAAGAATACATTTAAAAATCTAGTCACATTCTTAATTTCTGTAGTCTGTAAAGCATGTCAGTCATGAGCAGAGAGGGTTTAGCATCCTGTGTCCTTATGCTATTAACAGTTTAGTTTTGGGAAAGATTTTCTGCTTTAGAATAAGTTGGGAAGAGAACATTGTTTTATTGTGTGTGTGTGTGTGTGAAACTATTTATTGTACTTTGCATATACAAATTTGCATTTTTGACAGTTACACATACAGTTACTGTTGTTGATTTTAATGCTGGCATCTTCTAAATTATGGGCTATATATTTTTTTTCAAGTGTTTATTTTTTTTAATTTATTTATTTTTTTTTTTTCCATTTATTTTTATTAGTTGGAGGCTAATTACTATACATCATTGCAGTGGTTTTTGTCATAAATTGAAATGAATTAGCCATGGATTTACATGTATTCCCCATCCCGGTCCCCCCTCCCACCTCCCTCTCCACCCGATCCCTCTGGGTCTTCCCAGTGCACCAGGCCCGAGCACTTGTCTCATGCATCCAACCTGGGCTGGTGATCTGTTTCACCCTAGATAATATACATGTTTCGATACTGTTCTCTTGAAACATCCCACCCTCGCCTTCTCCCACAGAGTCCACAAGTCTGTTCTATACATCTGAGTCTCTTTTACTGTTTTGCATATAGGGTTATCGTTACCATCTTTCTAAATTCCATATATATGTGTTAGTATACTGTAATGGTCTTTATCTTTCTGGCTTACTTCACTCTGTATAATGGGCTCCAGTTTCATCCATCTCATTAGAACTGATTCAAATTAATTCTTTTTAATGGCTGAGTAATATTCCATGATGTATATGTACCACAGCTTCCTCATCCATTCGTCTGCTGATGGGCATCTAGGTTGCTTCCATGTCCTGACTATTATAAACAGTGCTGTGGTGAACATTGGGGTGCATGTGTCTCTTTCAGATCTGGTTTCCTCGATGTGTATGCCCAGAAGTGGGATTGCTGGGTCATATGGCAGGAGAACATTGTTTTAAAGTATTGTTTCTTTTAATGATTTGCGATTCTTTTTATTGTTTGGGGGAGCAAGTTATTTTCTCTGCTTCAGTTTCAATGCTTCTGAAATGGAGATACTATAGTACCTGTCTCCTAAATATAAGTGTTATGTGAGCCTTGCAAAGTGCTGAGCACAGCGTCTGCCACACTGTAGGGGCAACAATCCTTCCCTCTTCTGCTTAGAGAAAAACATAGGGATTAAAAAATAATGCCAGATCTTGGTCTGATACACTTTATACACACACACACACAGAGCAACATATTCTGGTTTGTTAAAAAAAAAAATGGAAACACACAGTGGAAGAAACAATCAACGTGGAAAGAACCCTTTCAGTTAGCGATAACCCAGCATACAACTGCTACAGTCAGTGCTGGCATATTAAACCCAGAAATGTTCTAATCTACTCTCTAAAAATTCTAAAACGTAACTATTATAAACCACATCTAAAAAAATGATACCTCTATTTGCTGATTTTCTTTTAATTGTTAAGCAATGCAAAAGAAAATAAAACAGGAATGTAATGTAACGTAAACTTTAATGCTCGTCATCTTCTAAGGGAAATACAAAGTTAGTCATTAGATTAGAATTGACAAAAAATTCCTGTGCTAGTTAAGTGATTATAGTAAGGTTACAGGATACAAGATTGACAAAAGTTGGTTGAACAAGTGGAATTTGAAATTAAAAACACAATACTATTTACATTGCCATTCAAAAAAACAATGAAATAGATGTACACCTAGCAAAATGTGCACAAGATCTATATGAGGAAAACTATAAAACTCTGATCAAAAATATCAAAGAAGTAAATAAATGGAAAGATATTCCATATTCTTGAATAGAAAGACTGAATATTGTCAAGATGTCAGTTCTTCCCAAAGTGAAGTCCCTCAGTTGTGTCCAACTCTTTGCAACCCCATGAACTGTAGGCTCCTCCATCCACAGGATTTTCCAGGCAAGAATACTGGAGTGGGTTGCCATTTCCTTCTCCAGGAGATTATCCCAACCCAGGGATTGAATTCGGGTCTCCAGCATTGTAGGCAGATGCTTTACAGTCTGAGCCACCAGGGAAGTCCTCTAAACTGAGCTATAAATTAAATGTAATACTGATCTAAATTCCAGCAAATTACCTTGTAGATATTGACAAATTGATTCTATTCTAAAATTTGTATGGAGAAGCAAAAAGCCCAGAATACCCAACACAATATTGAAGAAGACTAACAAAGTTGGAGAACTGACACTTTTCAGTTTTAAGAAATTACTATAAAGTAACAATAATTAAGACACTATGGTTTTGGCAAAAGGATACACAAACAGATCAGTCAGAACAGAATAAAAAGCCTGGAAATAAACTCACAAATATAGTCACTGGTCCTTGACAAAGAAGCAAAGGCAATGCAATGGAGCAAAGATAGTCTTTTCAACAAATGGTGCTGGAACAATTGGACAGCCACAAACAAAAAAAAGGAACCTGGATGCAGATCTTATACCTTTCATGAAAATTGGCTAAATATATATCACAAACCTAAGTGAAAATACAAAGTTATAAAATTCCTATTGGATATCATAGGAGAAAACCTAGATGGTCTTGGGTATGGTGACCTTTTTAAGATATAATGCCAAAGACATGAATCATAAAAGAAATAATGGATAAGCTGGATTTTGTTAAAATTGAAACCTTCTATTCTAAAAACAAGAATGTTAAGAGAATGAAAAGATAAGTCATAGAGTTGGAGAAACTATTTGCAAAAGACACATCTGATAGAGGACTGGTACACAAAATATGCAAAGAACTCTTAAAATTCAATAATATGAAAACAAACAACCCAATTTAAAAATGGGCCAAGAACCTTAAGAGACAGCTCATCAAAAAAAGATATACAGATGGTAAATAATTATTATGAAAGATGCTCTGTATTTATGTCATCAGAGAAGTGAAAATTAAAGCAACAATGAGATTTTCCTACACATGACTACACACCTGTTAGAATGGTCAGACTCTGGAATGCTGACAACACCAAATGCTGTTCAGTACATATGGAGCAACAGGAACTCATTCATTGCTGGTGTGAATGCAAAATGGAACAGTCATTCTGGAAGGCAGTTTGGAGGCCTCTTACATAACTAAACATACTTCTACTAAATGATTCAATAATCATGCTCCTTGGTATTAACCCTAAGAATTCGAAAATGTATGTTCACACAAACCTTGCATAAGGGTATTTATAGTAGCTTTTACTCATGATTACCAAAGCTTGGATGCAAACAAGATATCCTCCAGTAGGTAAATGAATAAACAAACTATGGTATACCCAGTCAATGGAATATTATTCAATGCTAGAAAGAAATGAGCTATCTAGCCATGAGATGACATTAAGAAAACTTCATCTAAAATATGTATTACTAAGTGAATAAAGCCAGTATGAAAAGGTGATACACTTTGTATGATTCTAACTTGATGACATTCTGGAAAGCTAAAAAATATGGAGACAGTTAAAAAGTCAGTGATAGCCAGGGGTTGGTGGAGGGAAGCAGAAACAGGAAGGAGGGCTGAATAGGTGGAGCCCAGAGGACTTTCAGAGCAGTGAAAATGCTCTCTTTGCTGCTGTATTGACAAGATACATCTCATGATATAATTGTCCAAGCTTATAGAACGTACAACAGGAATAGTCAAACCGTAATGTAAAGCACGGACTTTGGGTAATTATGATGTGTCAGTGTAGTTCATCAGTTGTAACAGATGTACCACTTTAGAGGGAAATGGGGAATATGGATCAAAGGAAATCTGTGCCTGTATGGAGGCTGGAAGTGTATAGGAAATATCAGTACCTTCCCCTCAATTTGCTGTAAACCTCAGACTGCTCTAAAACAATAACATCTTAATTAAAAAATTAACATGGTAAAGACATTAATAATGCACTGTAGCCTTTGAAAAATCACCTTCTCACATTCACTATTAATTCAAAATACATTCAATGAATTACTATTGAGGTTCATCTAAATTCTTAAATTCTGTTACTTTTAATTCTAATCATGAGATCAGGCAACGTATGTCTAGTTCTTCACAGATAGTGTAAAGGTAAATAGCAGGAAAATACTTTCTTTCTATTTAAACTGCCATATTCCAACAAAATATAGTCATCCACGAGAGTGAACCTGGCATGAACAGTCTTGCCCAGCATAGCTGCCATCAAACTTCAGTATCAAACATCACTGGGAGCTTCACTGATCTTCCAAGTGGGCTTACGAATACTAAAATTAGTCTGTAAAATGAGTTCCTTGTTCTGGAATCTTTAGAAGGCCTAGATCCAAAGGGGTCTTGGAGCTGAGGATGAGTCAGGTGGTCTTCAGCTTAGATTAGATCTGTTTTTATTTTTTGTTGTTCAGCGGGTCGTTTGTGTCTGATTGTTCGTAACTCTATGGACTGCAGCAAGCCAAGCTTCCCTGTCCTTCACTATCTCCCGGAGTTTGTTCAAACTCATGTCTATTGAGTTGATGATGCCATCCAACCATTTCATCCTCTGTTTTCCCCTTCTCCTCCTGCCCTCAGCCTTTCCCAGCATCAGGGTCTTTCCAGTGAGTAGTATAGATGCTTGAAGGGCACAAACAAAACTTTGTGCCTCAGGACACAGGAGAAAGGAGCAGTGACCCCACAAGAGACTGAGCCAGACCTGCCTGTGAGTGTTTAGGAGTCTCTGGTGGACTTGTGGGTTGACAGTGGCCTGCTGCGGGCTCAGAGGCATTGATAGCAGTAATCCTGGGAGGCCTGGAGTGCTGCCTAAATTCTTTGGGAGGAGGACTTTTTACCACCTACCATTACCCCCACCACCCTCAGGCCAAACTACAGTGAGGGAAGAAAGCCCCACCCATAAGCAGAAAATTGGATTAAAGATTTACTGAGCATGGCCTTGCCCACCAAAGCAAAACCCAGTTTTGCCCACAGCCAGTCCCTCCCATCAGGAAACTTGCACAGGCCTCTTATCTGCATCCATCAGAAGGCAGACAGAATGAAAACCACAATCACAGAAAACTAACCAAAATGATCACATGAATCACAACTTTGTATAACTAAATGAAACTATGAGCCATGTCACATAGGGCCACCCAAGATGGACGAGTCATGGTGGACAGTTCTGACAAAATGTGGTCCACTGGAGAAGGGAATGGCAAACCACGTCAGCGTTCTTGCCTTGAGAACCCCATGAACAGCATGAAAAGTCAAAAGGTATAACATTGAATGGTGAGCCCACCAGGTTGGTAGGTGTCCAGCATGCTACTGGAGAAGAGTGGAGAAATAGCTCCAGAAAGAATGAAGAGGAAAAATGGAAACGATGCCCAGTTGTGGGTGTGTCTGGTTGGTGAAAGTTAAGTCCAACGCTGCTTTTATTAGGCAGGTGAAAATAAGAGATTTAAGTGTTGTAGAGATGAGCATAAAGGTGAGAGGAACAGTGCCAGAGAGTAGAAGAAGGTCAGGATTGTGGCCTCAGGACCCTGGAATTTGAATCCAGCTTATCCTGCCCTGTGCTTTCCTGGGTTCCTATGAGAAGCTCTACTGAAGGACTGATGACATTGAACTCGAAATATTTTAACCCACATTTCTCCCCCACTTTACTGTAAGCTTTTTACAACATAAACAGTATCTTTATCCTTTCAACGTCTTATTTTGAATAATTTTACAGCTTTAGAAAGGTTGAAAGAATAGCACAATAAATGCTTGTGTATTCTTCACTACATACTGGTGGTTAATGTGTTACCATGTTAATGTTATCCTTCTCTTACAATATATTATCTGTATGCTCAGTTTTCTTCTCAGCCATTTGAAAGTTGCAGACATTATGATCCTTCACCTTAAAATATTCATTTTGCTCTCTTTAAACATGCAGACCGTCTCAGGTCCACAGTACCATTACCAGAAATAAGTTTACAATGTATTCAATAATGTCATCTAATATGCAACCCATATTTAGATTTCCTGAATTGTCTCCAAAATATCCCTTATTCCTTTTTTTTTTTTCTTTCAACTCAAGAATCAATCAGGGTGCCATGTTACTTGTGTCTCATTTAATCTGATGGAGAGCTCCCACCTTTTATGTTTTTTTCATGACATTAATGTTTCTGGAAATTTCAGGCAAGGGGTCTTGTAGAATATTCCACACGATGGAATTTTTTGTTAGTTTCCTCATGATTAGTTTGAGTATATTTTGGGGTGGGGAGGGGAAATAGGCAATCTTGGAACTTCCTGGCACTCAGTTTTTTAAAAAGCACCTTTCTCCCCCTGTAATGAAGAAGATGATACTTTGAGGTCATGGGAATATCTTTCCCTAACAACCTTTAACCCAATAGTTTTAGCATAAATTCATGATTCTTGCCTGTGTTAATTGTTATATTGAAGGATGCTATGATAATTTGAATATGTATATATATGTATCATTCTACTCCTGTTAACTAGCATTCTTCTTTAAAGAAGACTTTTCTCCCCTTTTATAGGATTGTCTCTCTGTCTCGCCTCTCTCCCTCTCTCCACCTGTTCTGTCCCCTCCTCTGATAGAGTATCACTTTTGGCTAATAGATTTTATTTTACAAGTTGCCTTATAATCTAGTGCTATCATTATTATATTTGATGCCTAAATTATCTCAAATTTGGCCACTGCGAGCCCTTCCAAGAAAGCACTGTTGTCCTTCTGACAAACCCCATTAATCCTTCAGCACTTCCCTGTTTTATGGGACAAGATGTCCAGGGACTCTGTACTTTCCTTGCCCCAGACCTGGGGTTGCCCACTTTTTACCAAGAAGTTCTGGTTCCGTTTAGTGATGAATGGTATTTAGAAATTAAGACTGGGACGTCATTGCTTAAGAGGTAAAAAAATTACTCAGCCATTAAAAAGAATACATTTGAATCAGTTCTAATGAGGTGGATGAAACTGGAGCCCATTATACAGAGTGAAGTAAGCCAGAAAGATAAACACCAATACAGTATGCTGACGCATATATATGGAATTTAGAAAGATGGTAACGATAACCCTATATGCAAGACAGAAAAAAGAGACACAGATGTATAGAACAGACTTTTGGACTCTATGGGAGAAGGCAAGGGTGGGATGATCTGAGAGAACAGTATCGAAACATGTATATTGTCAAGTGTGAAACAGATCGCCAGTCCGGGTTGGATGCATGAGACAAGCTCGGGGCTGGTGCACTGGGAAGACCCAGAGGGATGGGATGGGGAGGGAAGTGGGAGGGGGGTTCAGGATGGGGAACACATGTAAATCCATGGCTGATTCATGTCAATGTATGGCAAAAACTACTACAATATTGTAATTAGCCTCCAACTAATAAAAATAATTGGGAAAAAGAGAAAAAAAAAGAGGTAAAAAATGGTAATTGATGTGAGCGTACTTAGTTAAAAATGTGAAGCACCACACTATCATGACTGTTACTCGTGCCATCAGACAAGTATTCGGTTATTGGGAGCAGTGCTAAATAGCAGCTCCGGTATGAGTCTCTGTGTTTAGCGAATAATTAGGAGACATAGGACACACGGGAAGCAGGGGGAGAAACATAGGCTAGCTTTGTCAGAATCAATGTGAGACCTTATCTTAAGGCTTTAAGATAGTAAATAGAACAGAAGAAAAGACTGTTGCCTGATTCCTCACCTTTTTTCAAAGGTGCTTTGTTATTTAATTCTTCAGATAGAAAAGTACAAAGCATTTTATTTTGTGGATCAACTGTAATCTTTTTGAAAACTGAATCATTCATCTGAAAAATGATGAGACATAAATGTGTGATTTCTCCTTTTACCTTTTTTACATTTATTTAGTAGGTTCCAAAAGAACAGTGTTTAAAGAATTATGAGATTTTTTAAAATCTGCTAATATATAACTTCTTTTAGTTTCCCCAATGGATGTAGTACCTACATCATGTTTAAGGAGTTAGTGAAGTGGCATCTTTGAGTTTCGTTGTAGGTGAATAGATTGATGAGGGTTTTGCTTCCTGTGACTTTATTACAAATAAAGGCCATGCCTACTTGTCTATAATTTCATTTTTAAAATTCAAACCAGAAATATCATTTGGTTTAATTTCCAGGCTTTCCTATTTGTGCTGCATCTCTATGTACTCTCAAATTAAAACTTTTTAATAACCGTTTCCTATGAGATCATAGATTATGATCAATTGGACAGAAGACAGAGATGATAAATAGGTAATGCTTAGCATCTCATTAATTCCAGGGAAGGAATGCAAAATAGCCCAGATGTCTAGGAAACAGCAATTCATTTCTTTTTAACTTTTCCAGGGAGGCATAAGGATTGAGTAAGGAAGACTTACAGAGACCCAATGGTTTTACAAGTTCTCTTTTCAGAGGAAGCGAGGCTAAAAATGGAGAACAGAGGCGATGTGATTGTATGCTCTGTGTTGGCATATCCTGTGCTTCTGTATTTTTGGTTTTGCATAAAATTCAGATGAAGGGATGTTGAATGCCGTGTGTGTGTGTTGGGCAGCTGAGCTAAGCGAGGAAAGTGATTGGGTTTACTAGTGTTTTCTTCAAACTGGTTTCAAGAATTCCTCATTTCCCAACAGTGAAAGGAATGGGTTACTCCTATCAAGAATTCAAAACATATGCAGAAAAATCTAGGCTCATGGCGAAACTCATGCTGGATTGTCTGGTTCATGAAGTTTCTCCGTTTACTAGCAGCTTGCCCTTGAGGCAGTCATCTAAACTTTTGTGTCTCAGCTTGCCCCCTTTTAAAATGGAAGTAATAAAAGACTTTCTTTATACAGCCTTATTAATATGTATAAAGTGCTCACTGTAATGTAGGCAAATACTCTGGAAGATCTGGAGAAGGCAATGGCACCCCACTCCAGGACTCTTGCCTGGAAAATCCCATGGACGGAGGAGCCTGGTAGGCTGCAGTCCATGGGGTCGCAAAGAGTTGGACACAACTAAGCAACTTCACTTTCAACAAATATTAGCTGTTACTGTTATTATTTACATTTGCCTAAGTAGAAATATTAAGAAAATAACATCACTTCTCATCAACACTGGAAAATTTTAAAACAATCCAGTCAACAAATTAATCAGATAATCTGCAAATAATCCTCCTTTGGAGGCTGTCTGAAGCCAGTTTAGGATTAAGGACAACCCCCCCCCCCCCGACCCCGCCACCTACTGCCTGCCACCCCCATTCCCAGAATAGTTCTCCAGCTCATAGTGGAATCTCTTGATCTTTCTCAAACTAAATCAGCAGTGGGCCTTGGACTCTCAAGGTCTGAAATCAGTCCTAAACCCTACAGACCATGTTCATATTAACATGCATGTGAGCATATCCTGGTGTGGGTGCCGGCTGTGCTTCCCCGCTCCCTGACAGAGGTTTCCGCCTTTAATCAAGATAAAACTCTGAAAGCTAAAGCAGTGTTGTGCTTTCATCTGACATAAACAGGTTTCTTATTCATCTTATAGTTGCTTTGCACTTGAAAGAGCGTTTTTCTGTGGCTTTCAGTTTACAAGCATCAAGAACTAAACTTCCAGTGGGTGATAGAAATACAGCAAGAGTGGTGATGACAACACTATGATTTTATGAGCAATATTTGTAGATTTTATTTAAAGTATATGTCATAAATCCAATCTTGGCGTCCTCTTTGTATCTTCCTTTGATTCTTAACAGTCAGTGTGAAATGGAAGCTCATCTTAAAATGTCTTTGATTAGAGCAATTTCTTTCTTCTGGGTGTTACCTGTCGTTACTGATTGTATTAATAGCTAATAAAGAAGGGAAAATAGGAAAGGAAACATGAATAAAAAATAAACAATCAAATAAATCATATTCTTTAAAAAATGAATTTCTATTTTGATATAATCTTTAATTTTAGAAGATATTAGGGCTTCCCTGGTGGCTCAGTTTTAAAGAATCCACCTTTCATGCAGGAGATGCAGGTTCATTCCCTGGGTCGGGAGGATCCGCTGGAGAAGAACATGGCAACCCACTCCAGTATTCTTGCCTGGGAAATCCTGTGGACAGAGGAGCCTGGTGGGCCACAGTCCATGGAGTTACAAAGAGTCAGACATTACTTATCAGCAACATGCTAAAAAGCAGCAACAGCATTGTGATAATGCATTGTACTTGTTCCTAGCACAAATTCAAATTCATGCATAGTTTGACCCCTCACCCTCTTTTTTGGGACTCCCATTGGCTTCATTGGCATAAGAGACAAAATACCTTTGCATTTGATGAAAACTAGCATTTGTTTTTTCAGTCTTCTGTGGTCAGTATTTCTTCATAACCTTTTGTTGTCATTGCTTTTATTGTTGTTGCTGGTGTTGTTGTGAAACACAAGTGCAAAGAACTGAGTTCTTCATAGTCTTCGTTTTGGGGGTACCTGATCATTAGAGCATGAAAGTCCTTATTCTTGCTTCACATTATTTTAAACTTGCCCTTTTATCTCTGACCTCCACTTCTTTTCTCCACTCCCCATACATCCTCATTGCAATATGCTTGATGTTCCTCTGTCCTTGGTAGAGATGCCATTCTGTTTATACCATTTCCGTTCAACACTGTCATACATTACGGAGTTCACAGCTTCCATCAGCTGCACACAACTCCTGATTCTCCACCAAACACCTTTGACTTGTCCTTACCCTACAAGTACCTCTGCATCTTCAATCCCTGGCATGGTAGACCGCCACATTCATCTACTTCACACAGGTACACACTTGACCAGTCCACATGTCATTAGGCCTCAGGAATACTCTCTTCACTTTCTTTTGTCTGTTATTAAATCCAGACTTTAAAGATTATTTTTCATTGATGGTGTCCAATAAGCTGGCTAGATAACATGTACTGAGAGCAATTGCAAACTCAATGGAAAATGTCTTTACTCTGTGGAGTGAACTGTATGTGGATTTCCTTTAATCAGCTGTTTCCAGGCATGGTTTATATATTCTTAAAAATATCAGTCACAGGTAGTATTTCCTAAACCAAAGGATTTTTTTCCTTATGTTTGTCATACAATTTTGTGATTTTTCTCGTTGGAGCCTTTAGCCTTTTATTTACTAAGTTACTTAGAATGTGTAACAGGAAGTTATAAATCCATCCTCACTCATATACAAAGCATGTGTCCAATGCTAGAGGGTATCATTTGTTAATGAAAATATGCACTCTTTAAACAAAGGTTAGAATTGAGCATTGTCTTCTCCTATGATTTGCCTACGTGCAGTATCAGGGATTCTAGATCAAAATGCTATTTTTGAATCTCTTGTCTCTCTGAATGGATGTTAAAAAGAAAATTATTTCAAGCCAAGCTATTTTATGTGAGTAGTCAGGCATTTAATGTAAAGAAGCATGCAGGCAGCCAGGCAGTGGTGAGGAGATGCTCTCGGTCTGTTTTTCACTCTCCCTCACTCAGAGACTGACTGCTCGTCTCCAGACCATAGGCATACTGAAGGTGACATTCTCTGTTTCCAAGATGATCCCCACAACAGGATGCACTTCATTCATGCTGTTGATGAGGCTGCACTGAACTGATTTGCATGTCATCAATATATGTAAATCCTGAGCAGAGGGCCAGCCATCCAAATTAGAATATTCCCTATCAAGGACTTGCTGTGTCCAGCAAATTCTGGAATAACGCTGATTGCCTGTGGTTGGTGAATATTGATGCTGTTCAAGATTTATAAGGCTGCATTGGAGGGCACATGAAACTTAAGATTTCCTTAGACAATGTCCCTGTTTAAAACTACTCTTGTTCAGACCCAGCTGGGCATTTGGTAATGCCAGCCGTTGAATGAGATCTTTCAAGTGCCTCAGCCTGCCTCACCTGTCAGACTGGCTCACTGGTTTATAAATGAAACCCTGTTTGCTTCTAGAGTTCTTGGTCCTCTAATCCTTCTCTACCTTTCTCCCATGTTCTTCCTTTTCCCCTTGTGATTTGAGTATCTTAACCCTCCCAACACACACCACTATTTTTCATTTACCTCTTTTCTCCAGGTTATGCGCATAGCACTGAGTCCATCTTAGCATTTCTGTGCTATTTTATCAAGTTCAGTTTTCCCTGCTCTTTTTTTCTTTCTAGTTTTTCCTTGTAAAATAAGTTTCTCTTTCATTGCGCTTGCCTTCTAATGGAAAGTCCTGACTGCCAATTACTCAAAGTCCCCCTTTGTGCGTTCTGTGTGCATATAACATAGCTTTCACTTCCCCTTCTCTCGTCAGCCAATCAATCATACATTTTATTGAGCAGCTCCAAATGAAAATATGAAACAATGAGAAAATTATAGTCAGTCTTTGCTATCTAGAGAAACTTGAAATTGAGGCACCTTCTGGTTTTTTCTAATATGGCATCTATGTGCCTACAGGCATTTCAGCAGAAGGTATCTGTAAGTTGCATATTCTATTCCCTTTTTTTTATTTCTTTAGTTCTGCTGGATTCAAAATAAACAAATCCCATGCTTAATACTACGTACAGTGACCACAATAACCTCATATTTTTCTACCCATCTTCAATTCCAATTTTTCCTGTCAACATCTACAAAATGAAATAACATTATTTTTGTACACCAATGCAGAAAAAAGTCTATTAGATATTATAGAGAGAAAATGGTGTAAAACCCATGGAATCTGCCCTCAACTAACTTGAAATCGCAGGACTTTGGAAGAGGGAAGTTTGTTTACATAACAGCGCTCTCTCTGCCTTTGGGGTACAAGGAGAAGGAAGAGTTGGGAAGGGGTAGGCAAAGCATCAAGATTAGGGGAGGAAAGAAAAAACAGTGTGGAATGTGGCGGTTTAAGAAAACAGTGGCCTTAGGAATGTGAGAATTTCTCTCCAGACACACTTGTTGGCCCAGATATTCACAATGGCTACCTTTGTAAAGAGCATATTCTCACACTCCATTTGAAAAATAAGTCACAGTAGATGAACAATGTCTAGAAAAGTATCTTGAGTTAATTCTCCCAGAATATTAAATATAATCAAATCTTATTTCTTTAATTATGCGTTTGCTATTAGAAGCAAAAGAGGAAAAAAGCCATAAAATTATGGAAAAAGGTAGTATAAATATAATATTAATATAATTTCTAACACTGCCATCTAGAATCCTTTCCACGTGAACTCTTTTTAGCGAACTTGATGGTACTGTCAAGAAAGAATATTCATTTATTCATTGATCATGTAGAATATTTCCTTTTAATTTAAAAGCTAATATGTCTTTTATCTAGTATCTTTTATAGCTTAGAAATCTGATGATAAGGAACATAGAAGTGCCCCCACTCTTCATTCCAGTTCGCCTTTTTTTTTACTCAAGGGATTTGATATCCATCATTATGTTCTTTGGTTCCAATTAATAGGAGGATTTAGGATCTTAAAACACGTTTAGATATACCATTGATTGTATTGTAGATATTCAAAGCATGTGTAGTTCTGACAAGCTGTTTTATTTAAGCTGCTGGTAACTAAATAACCCATATGTGTGCATGCTAAGTCTCTTCAGTCATGTCCAACTCTTTGTGACCCAGTGGACTGTAGCCTGCCAGGCTCCTCTGTCCATGGGATTCTCCAGGCAAGAATACTGGAGTGGGTTGCCATGCCCTCCAGGGAATCTTCCTGACCCAAAGATTGAACCTGTGTCTCTTATGTCTCCTAAATTGATAGGTGGGTTCTTTATCACTAGCACCACCTCTGAAGCCCAATATTCCCAGTTAATACTCTCCTCCCATTTGTAATGTATCCCTGGTAAAAGGACTAGAGGAAAAGGAATGAGAGGGACTAAGACATTTCATATCTTGGGTGACAATCACCCAAGAGTACTCTCCTCTAAATAGCAGAGAAAATAAGTATGAATTTCATAAATTTTTGGAATGTGAATTTTGGCTATTAACAAAATAAATTTTTATAATAATATACATTTTGAGAAATCATTTCAATATGACATTGCATCTATTTACCACCACAGTAGACATTTTATAATTTGAACTGTAAATGCTCAACAATGCAGGAAAATGCTGTAGAAGCTTGCAGAATCCAAAGCTTTCAGAATAATCTAGTGATGTTAAGGTTAAAGACTGCCTATCCATGAAATTAAAAGATGCTTACTCCTTGGGAGAAAAGCTGTGACCAACCTAGTCAGCATATTAAAAAGCAGAGACATTACTTTTCCAACAAAAGTCTGTCTAGTCAAAGCTGTGTTTTTTCTAGTAGTCATGTATGGATGTGAGAGTTGGACTATAAAGAAAGCTGAGCACCAAAGAATTGATGTTTTTGAACTGTGGTATTGGAGAAGACTCTTGAGAGTCCCTTGGACTAGAAGGAGATCCAACCAGTCCATCCTAAAGGAGATCAGTCCTGAATATTCATTGGAAGGACTGATGCTGAAGCTGAAACTCCAGTCCTTTGCACCCAATCCAAATGCAAAGAACTGACTCATTTGAAAAGACACTGATGCTGGGAAAGATTGAAGGTGAGAGGAGAAGGGACCAACAGAGGATGAGATAGTTGGATGGCATCACTGACTTTATGGACATGAGATTGAGTAAGCTCCGGGAGTTGGTGATGGACAGGGAAGCCTGGCATGCTGTGGTTCAGGGGGTCACAAAGAGTCAGATACAACTGAGCGACTCAACTGAACTGACCTGAATTCAGATGGATTAGTACTAGCTTTAGTTCAGTTCAGTTCAGTCGCTCAGTCGTGTCCGACTCTTTGTGACCCCATGAATCACAGCACACCAGGCCTCCCTGTCCATCACCAACTCCCGGAACTTACTCAAACTCATGTCCATCGAGTCAGTGATGCCATCCAGCCATCTCATCCTCTGTCGTCCCCTTCTCTTCCTGCCCCCAATCCCTCCCAGCATCAGGGTCTTTTCCAATGAGTCAACTTTTCGCATGAGGTGGCCAAAGTATTGGAGTTTCAGCTTCAGCATCAGTCCTTCCAATGAACATCCAGGGCTGATCTCCTTTAAGATGGACTGGTTGTATCTCCTTGCAGTCCTAGCTTAATTCTCAATTACTGATAACTCTCCAGTTCTCTGAAGTTGTTGACTATTGAAGGAATGACAAAGATTTAGAATACTGAGATAATGGTCTTCAAAGCTTGAAGAACAGTGAACAAAATAATTCCTTTTAGCAGTTTTCAAAAAGAAATAAGGATTTTATATCTAATATCATGCAATGCATCATTTGATTTTGTGTCCTTAGCCAGTTTTCCATTAAACTCTAATGTTCCTACTTGTGGAGACATTAGATAAAATGCAGGTTCATTTCATGCTTCCAGGAAGATCAGCGAAGAAATTCATAAGTCCTGAAGATGATTCTGCTTGACTGAATGTCAAGTGAAAATTTTTTGAAGTGAGAACTTCTCAACACTAATTCTCATAATTTTCTTTCATGACTTGCCCATTTGTCTTATAAACGTTTCCCCAGAGGCTGGTAGTATCTCCAGTAGTGAAAGAAAGCAGTTTGTATCAACTTTCAGGTGATTGGAAAGATGAAGAGAAATATGCAATGTAATTTCTAAATAGGGATTCACAAGCAAGCAAAAAAATGACTAGAATAATTTTTGTTAAAATACATAATAAATAGATAAACAGATAACTAATTTAAAAAATCTAAAGTTAAAGGAAAGATATACTCAAAATGGCTATAAATGTGCCAAAGATGAAAAGCCTAAAACTTTATATTTGTTAACCAAGACATAAACCAAATAAAATACTTACATTATGGATTTAGTCTAGTGATTTCTGAAACTGAATGTTCTCAGCTAATAAGCTCAGAATTCAGAATTTTTAGGAAGTAATTCATGGTTTTTATATGTGTTTTAGTGTTATAATTTTAATTATTTGTTCATATAGGTATGAGTTTAATGAATATTTACTGTGTACCAGTTACGTACTAGGCCTAGTTCTAGGTACCTGGGATACATTAGTGAACAAAACATGCAAAGAGTTTGCCTTCATGGAGCTTACAAGTGAATGAGAAGAGAAAGCAATAAAGAATAAAAATAAGTAAACTATATAGTATATTAGAAAATAAGTATTATGCAAAATAAGATAAAGAAGATAAATAATGAGAATTTCTGG
The DNA here is from genome assembly GCF_023699985.2 of Odocoileus virginianus. Classification (NCBI taxonomy): domain Eukaryota; kingdom Metazoa; phylum Chordata; class Mammalia; order Artiodactyla; family Cervidae; genus Odocoileus; species Odocoileus virginianus. The sequence goes on from NC_069703.1 coordinate 13,729,496, forward strand.
TTGCAGTATTAAATAGCATGGTTAGGTTAATCCTCCTTGAGAAGTTAATATTTGAGGATAGACTTGATGGAGGGACTGGAATTATTTGGAAGAAACATGCCCACAGGCAGAATCTGACTATAAATAAATTTAATTTAAACAAGACATGCATTGTGTAATATGGAATTGATATAATGTTCTTTGATGTAACCTTTAAGATTCACCATGGTATTTGATTATTTCTAACTTTGTCTAATAAAATGAGGGTAATGATTGGCCAAGACAGATATTTTATTATTACAATCTGTACTTCTAAAATAGGTTAATTGGAACAATATATTTAAAAACATACACAATAAACTCAAATTATCAAACAGTGAAGTATTTTAAAAAACACATGAGCATATATCTCACAGATGTGACACTGTACACTCAATAATAGACCAAATAGATAGTGAATAAAATTATGATGTCTTCTTCAACTGTAGGAATGTTTGTGTTCACATATATACATCACTTAACTATGAACTGATGGAATTTGAAATAATTCTGAAAATCAAAATTCTTGTTTCTAATGCTATCTCTTTCATGCACACCTAGAACAATACATAGTCTGTTTAAAGTCTTAATACCTATCCTAGAAAGATGGAAAATCTTAATTCTATGTTTAATTTTTCTCTCCATTTCTGATACCTTGGAAGTGTTAAGCTGAATTACAAACTAATTAGTTCAGCAGTTTAGGGACTGAATTTCTGCTTCACTACTTACCAGCTGTATGTTCTTGGAATGTAACTAAACCTAACTGGGCCTGTTTCCTCAGCTGTGAAAGGGAGATTCATAACTCTGAGTTATTGAATAAAATAATGTGTTCAAAGGGATTGGCACATTATTGGAACTTAATAATTTATATGAGAAGCATATCATATGCTTTTTTAATTGGTCTGTATCAGAATAATTACATATAAACAACTAAAGACCAGCCAGAGGCCATATATAATATCAGGCATTATGGTTTCAGTTCAGTTCAGTCGCTCAGTCGTGTCCAACTCTTTGCAACCCCATGAACCGCAGCACGCCAGGCCTCCCTGTCCTTCACCAACTCCCGGAGTTTACCCAAACTCGTGTTCATCAAGTCGGTGATGCCATCCAGCCATCTCATCCTCTGTCATCCCCTTCTCCTCCTGCCCTCAATCTTTCCCAGCATCAGGGTCTTTTCAAATGAGTCAGCTCTTCGCATCAGGTGGCCAAAGCGTTGGAGTTTCAGCTTCAACATCAGTCCTTCCAATGAATATTCAGGACTGATTTCCTTGAGGATGGACTGGTTGGATCTCCTTGCTTGTTGGTATCATGGTAATTATTTTTTGTTTTGGCATCATGGCAATTCAGAGAAACGGCTTTGAAAAAACCCAAAGTCAGTAGAAGGAAAGAAATCATAAAGACTAGAGCAGAAACAAATGAAAAAGAAATGAAGAACATAGTAGCAAAGAATAATAAAGTTAAAAGCTGGTTCTTTGTGAATATAAACAAAATAGATAAACCATTAGCCAGACACATTAAGAGAAAAAAGAAGACTCAAATCATCAAAATTAGAAATGAAAAAGGAAAAGTTGCAACTGACACCACAGAAATAGAAAGGATCATAAGAGACTACTATAAGCAACTCTACACCAATAAAATGGACAACCTAGAAGAAATAGACAAGTTCTCAGACGAGTACAACTTCCCAAGACTGAATCAGGAAAAAATAGAAAATAGGAGGAGACCAATCACAAGCACAGAGGAAGAGCTTTGTGGCACTGTGGGCTAGAATAGTTCTGGAACCATTGTAAAAGAGGTGCTCAGTAACATCCAACTCTTTGTGACCCCATGGACTGTAGCCTGCCAGACTCCTCTGTCCGTGGAATTCTCCAGGCAAGAATACTCAAGCAGGTTGACATTTCCTTCTCCAAGGGATCTTCCCGACCCAGGGAGTGAACCCCCATCTTGCGTCTCTTGCATTGGCAAACAGATGCTTTGCCACTGAGCCACCTAGAAAGTCCCTGTAAAAGAGGACAGAATTTTAAATGGACCAGAAAGGATGTGTAAGATTGGGGTTGGAGAAAAAGAAGTAAACTAGTAATTATGACGAGAATGAACGAGCAAGGGATTTGTGTGAAAGGAACAGTTTTGCAAGCACCTTAACTGTTCATTCTTTTGTCATGATAGTGCAGTTTGGTGTGTGTTGCCTCAGACGTGTCATTCTTTGACTTGTTGATATACTCCTAAGATATAGATTTTACTACACAGCTTTTCACTTCATTGTTTTTCACTTCACAGTTGCCTATTAATTTATTAAAACCCTGTATAAAATATCTTCTCCCTTCTAAGTAAAATATCCCCATACAGCTCATTTATCTAACAAACATAATCATCATGTGCAGCCATGGTTGAATGTCACATTTTTAAAATATATGTTCACCCCAAAACCCTTTTCCACAATGTTCACTAATAGGTCCTAAAATTTATTGTAAACAAAGAATTTCTAAACCAGTGACACCATAATATTCTGCTATTACCATGAAAAATAATTGCTAGTTCAGCTCATTAAGTCATAGTCTCATTACCCTTGAAAAACTATGTTGGCAATAAAAAGCTCTCCAGATGTTGAAAGCTATAATGATAGAACAACCGAAACTCTGATACACTGCTGGTGGGTGTGTAAATTGATTTGAACAATTTTGAAGACAGTTTGGCAATATCTAGTAAAGTTGAATGTATGTCTACTCTATGACCCACTAATTCCATTTCTAGGTGTATGCCCAAGAGAACTAAATATATGTAAAATAACAAGTTTAAGAGTACTAGGTACAAGTGTAATTATTATTTCTTTTACTAATTTTTAAAGTGCAGATTATAGTAATTATAGTCAGTTTTCAGAAAGCCATTCAACGCATTTTGGCCATGAGACAGTACTAATTTATTAATTTATCTAATTTAAATAATCTAATGATTAAAACTTAGCATATTTAAGACCAATAGAACTATGATTTATCAAACAAGCTCTTTCTCAGCTGATATTTAAGAGCTGATAGTCCCATGCTAGGTAATTTGCAGAATCTAAAGAAAGTAGGAGACAAATCCCTGTTTTAAATAAATGTGTATCCTTTCATGGAAATTACCAAAAAAACAATTGATTCCATGGGGAAAAAAAGTGATTTTTAGTATAAATAAAAGACTATATTCATAAGGAAGACTGAATGTATAGAACAAGGAAGTCAATATAGAATCCAAAAACTTCTCTTGTCCGTAAATACTCCAACTTAATCCAATAATATTGTGATTTTCACACTTACTGTTTAAAAGATATTTTTTGAGTGCTGGATATTCCAGGCACTGTCTTAGTGTTGCTTTAGAGATTAGTGGGCCAAACATGTTAAGATGACTTCCCTCATGACCTAGAGAGTGAGACAGGTAATAAATAAAAGTGAAATGAGTTAGTCGCTCAGTCATGTCCAACTCTGCAACCCCATGGACTGTAGCTCCCCAGGCTGTTCTGTCCATGGAATTCTCCAGGCAGGAATACAAGAGTGGGTAGCCATTCCCCTCTCCAGAAGATCTCCCCAACCCAGGGACTGAACCTGGATCTCTTATATTAGAGGTGGATTCTACCGTCTGAGCCACCAGAGAAGCCCAGGTGATACATAGTAAGCATAAAAAATAAAACTTTGTGGTATGATAGAAAGTGGTAAGTGCTATGGAAAAAGGGAAAAGTAGAGCAGGTGATGAAGGGCTGTGAAAGGGACAGGACTGCAGTTTTCATTATGGTAGTTAGAAAAGTCCTAGTTTGGAAAATGATATATGACCAAGAACTTCAAAGACGTAAGAAGGAAATACCTCCATTATCCATTCCTAATGGGCTTAAAGGGTGATAAAGAAATACACAGATCCATATCCATAAGGACCAAAACCAAGAATCTTCCAGAAGAAGCACAGGGTTAAGCTAAACTGAACTTGGGATTGGGAGATTCATAAAGATGAGGACCTGAGATAAAGCAGATAACCCAGGGGCAAAGATAGCATGTCTCATCAAAGTGAGAAAAAGAATTGTGAACTTAGATTTCTGTTCACTTCTGTGTTCCCCTCAATATAATTGAAGTTCCTTGAGTAGGAAATGTTCTCTTTTTTTCCCATACCTAAATCCTATGAATGTGTGCCATTAAAATTGGTTAAATGAACCGGCAAATAGTGCTACATGACAGTTGAGGCTCATAAGCATAAATATAAAACATCATGTAAGCCTCTCAATTATCTGGTGTCTAGTGTTATCAGAGTAGAACATACTTAAAGGCAAGAATTATGTTTTACAACTTGGCATGAAAGAAATACGCTTGATTCCAGGAACCTGGCTATCACTGGGTTTTTCAGAAACTTGCTTTTAAGAATATTGGCTGCTTCTGGAAGCCTAGTCCATAAGAAATTTAGGGTAACTCTGGAATCTTGATCATGCACCTTAGCCTATAGGAATCCTGTATGAGTCTGAAACGTTCTCTGATAGGAGACTCATGTAATTCTGAATGCTTGATCAAAAGAATCTCGTGTGGTTTGGGAAGGTTGGTTTATTGGACTTTGTGATTCTGAATTTTGGCTTGTTAGAATTTTATGTGAGTCTAGAATTGGGGGTTGAAGAAATCTTGTCTAATTCTGTAACCTTGGCCAGTGAGAGTCTTGCGTGATACAGATTCGTGGCATATATAATAGCACAGCATTTCAGAACTTTGGCCAGTAAGAACTCGGTCTGAGCATGTAAGGCCTTTCCAGGTGGCTCCAGTGGCAAAGAAGCCGCCTGCCAATGCAGGTTAGAGGTAACAGACACGGGTTCAGTCCCTGGGTTGGGAAGATCCCTGGAGGAAGGCAACGCAACCCACTCCAGTATTCTTGCCTGAAGAATTTTATGGGCAGAGGAGTCCATGGGATTGCACAGAGTCAGACAGGACTAAAGCGCTTTAGCACGCACACACACATGAGCATATAACTGGTGTGTAGCAACATGGTGTGGTTTCAGAACTAGTTAGTTCAGAACTAACTTTAGTAGTTATAAAGTGTGATTGTGAAACCTTAAAGAAAAAGAATTCTGTGTTACATATAGTGCTTATTCTACAAAAGACAAAGTTATACTTCCATTAACAAATGGTAAAAGTGAAAAGGAAAAGAATATCCCTACTCATTCTCATTGACTGAACCAAGTATCCACAAATATTAAATGATTCCCAAGGAGTATTAAATATTTTTGGAAGCTGAGCTGACTTTTAAACTGACCAAGACCATTATGTGTACTTTATGAGATCTTGATAAAATATGATTCATGTTTCAAGAAACGAGTCTTGTGCATCATTTTTTTTTTGCTTGCCTAGAAGTGAACAATAGATGACAGCATATTAAAACAAAATATTTGCTTTGAAAAAATAACCTTAATGTCCAAAATCACTGAGGAGAAAAATTGTCATGTCATAGAAAGATTATATATAAAGGGACATTTTTTTAAAAGAAAAAAAATCCTAACCACTATGGAGGATTCACTGAAACCTGAAATCTCTTGTAATTATTACCTAAGGTAACCATATTTTTTTTTTACTGGGATTAATTTCTTGTATAGCTGACTTGCTGAGGGCAGAGGGTTGTGGTAGCAGCAGCTATACTTTAAACGTCAAAAAAAGCAACATGACTCTACTTATCAAAGAGTGACTGAACAACAACAAATCAATGAGTTAACCTAAGAGCAATGACGCATAAGAACTGAACATTGAAGGAGTGTTTTAGAAAGGAAATAAAAGCAAGGTCAAAATCCTACTCATCATTTTTTTTACTGAATATCTCAGAAAGATTTTAACAAATATTGCGCCCCCCAGTGGTTGCTTTGAGTATTTTTTCCCTTTTTTTTTAAAAAATTTTACGTGAGCTCTCCATTTTGCAGCTTCATTATTGGTAACCCCAGGAAGGTTCACATTGTCTATAACTAGGAGGAACCTTGGGAGGCTGATTCAGTTCGATTACCCAATTTCATGCTTGCAGAAAGAATGATGCCAGGGATGAGAGAGTGCTTAGTATATGATGATTAAGTTCAGGCTCAACAAGAGAGGTTCACAACAGAGCAATCATGCTTTATGTATCTGATTGCCAGACTGGAAATGAAAGAAAAGCAGTGACATAATTACTCCAGTTTCCCTAGACGTGGAGTACAGTACAGCATGGCTATTAAGCAAAGCTGGTCTTTGGAATGATTGCAATGCATAGTTTTAAAGAGGAGGATCACTGCTTTAGCAAATAAAAGAAGACTTACAAAATCACAGACAAAAGGATGTTTCTGGAATCTGTTTTGCTTGCAGACAGAATGGAAGAGAACACAGACAGAAAGTTACTTGTTGAGAGAAGAAAAACAGGGACCTGAACTAGAAGACTAGGATGGTGTTTCTGTTGGATCTCCAGCCAGCTTTGTGACCTTGGTCAGATTCCTTGGGCCTCAGCTTTCTCACCTGTGAAACAAAGGTTGTGGACTAGGCTGAGTGGTGTCCAGGAATCCAGGATAGTGTCAGAGGCAAGGAATATTAGGATCCATCTCATACAAAAGAACCAAACTTATGAAAACAAAATTAGCTAGTGATCCAAAAATGGAGAAGAAAGGTGACTGATATAGAATGCATATTCATCCTAACACATTCAAAATCTAATATGAAAAACTGATAGAGACAATTCTTTTCAGAAAGAAAAAAAAAATGAAACATATCATTCTATCTCTGGATTTCCTCCACTGTAGCTTCTCCTTCCATCTCCTCTATCATCACCTTTTTTTTTTTCCTACTTTCTGTTTCCGGTAACCATGGTGATGCTGCCTCCCAGCAACCTTCTTTGCAGCCAGCCCTTTTGGTACACATGGAATTTTGCTCCATTCACTGATGCAGAGAGCTAGCAATGCTATAAAAATTTATTTATTAACATTTCCCCCATCCCTTTTGTCCATGAAATAAACACTGGGAATTATTTCATACTTAACCTCCCTACATAAGGGACACTGTAAAACAGGGATATTCAACTGTTAATTTCAGTTGCTAACATAAAGGGGATACTGATTATGCCAGAGATTCAATTCCCTGTCTTGGTCCTGGGGGACTGTAAAGTCTCACTACTCAAGCTGGTTGCTTCCTCTCTTTGCCTTTGTATGCGAAAGGAATTATTATAGATTGCCTCCAGAAATCACACATCAACCCTGGTTTCCTAATCCTCTTTGTTTTTGCTGCATTCTCCCTTGTAAGGAAACCATTGCCAAGGGCGCAATTATCGCAGTTACAAGGGGATCAAATTTTCCATAAGAAAATATACATGATTGTGCGCATTTCTCTAATGAACCTATTTATTTGTACTATAAATAAGCAATATGTGATACTCAGTTTTAAAACTATTGTAATGATCTGCCAATGACAAAACATCAAAGAATCTTTCTGATGTCATAAATGCAGATGATAAAAATTCTTATAAACTATCGTTTAGTTATGTCCAGTTTGTGGAGCCCAACTTATTTGTAATCCTATATGCCAGCAAACGGTTTCTCTGTTTAAGTGTGTGTGTGTGTGTGTGTGTGTGTGTGTGTGTGTGGCATTAACACAAAGGAGAACAGATGATGACATTCATAGGCTTATAGACTCGGCTCCTGGGGACACACTCGGATGGACGCAATTAAGATGCCTGTCAGGCGTTTGCTACCAGAAGCCCCTGTGCAGACTCTAAATCACACGCCAGGACTGCATCTTGTTGTCAGTGAATGATGGCGGCACCCGGTAGCTTGTCATCATTCTCGAAAATTCTGAGGCTAGTGAGCTCTCTCTCCCTCTCCCACTCGCCTTATTTTCCTTTTCGCCACTGCGGGGACTTTTTCTAATTTGCAGCTTCCCTTTCCCCGACACACACAGACAGGAGCTGGTGGCTTGCAGACTGCGTCTGTCTGGAGCTAGAGAGCCTGAGCCAGACCGCGGAGATCATGTTCCGGGACAAGGATTCTGCTGCAGTTCTCAAAGGCTAGACTGGGGTGGTATCGCTGCATAGGCGCTGGTAATGGTTTGGGTTTTTTTTTTACATTTTATTGTGCTCTCTTTTTAATCCCCCCCCCCTTTTTTTCCCCCAAAGGATCTGCTTTTTGTGATCTCAAAGTGAAATGCTTTTAAATTCCTTACCGAGCTTCCTAAAAAAATCAAGTACTGCGTTTTTTTGTGCTACAGATCTCAAGACGTAGATTTCTTATCTGGATGTAAAGAATGCTTTTGCTTACTGGTGAGTTACAGTTTTCAATATTGAGTTAATAAATCTATACATGAAATTTTTTCTTTTGTTTCGGTAGATCCTTCAGATTGTTGTCTCTAATCGAGGAAACATTGATTGGAAACTACTCATTCAGAAAATTAAAAGGTACCACGTTTTGTTTGGGTGTTTAAATGAGGGAAAATCAGGGAGGATTTGGAATGTTTTATTTAAATTAACCTCTATGCTTGATCTTTTACCCTTAAGCCTACGCTGATCATTGTCTATAGCATGTATGATTTGCTTTGCAGAGAATGCCATTATCCAAGGCTGTTTTGATTCTAAGATGTCTAAAGAATTGTGTTTTTTGTCTGTGTTGCAAGTTGTTAGCAAATATCAATATTTCTGGCTTATTTGGGGATTTCTATCATTGTAACGACTTAAAAAAATGTCCAAAATTCTCTCTTAATAAAAAATTCAATAACTTGAATTTAAGAGAAATATACAAAGTAATTATTTTATCTGAAGGAATCTTGCTAATAAGTGATATTTTTTAAATGGCTAAATGAAATGGCTTGCCCTACCCAGGTGGAATGAGCGCTAGAGACTCCCAGGAATGACTCAGTATTGTTGGGTTTTGCGAATAAAATATTTTAATTTCTTCACTGATGATTTAGTCTTTAGCACTGTATTATTTTAAAGGCTGAGGTTGTTCGTTATTGAAAGAACTGATTTTATATGTTTTATTTAGCATTGACAGCATAAGAAAGTAATCCTTCATCTTGTCATGAAAGCAGTTGAATCATTGATCCTGGGCCTTATGCCTTCCATGAAAAATATGAATTTTCAAATTCAGCATCAGGATATGTATTGATTGGAGATGCCATTTATGGGTATTACCTTTTCCTTAATTCTTTAAGATGAGCTTCATGTCGATAAAACCAGTATTTGTAACTTGCCTTTTAAAAAATGGAAGACATTTTCTGCCTTGCTGAGAAGATCAATACATCTTTTAAATCTTTCCTTGGTATTCACATAGGATTTCTCCATAAGACTTACTAGTTCAAAATATTTTTTAAAGGAAGGTTCTTTTTTGTTTAAAGGTATTTAAAAAATGGCTAATGTTTAACTACTGATGCTGAAATACCAGAAGTATGCAAGTGTACACCTGTGACTGCGAATATTTGTGGCAGTTGAAGGAGACAAATGCATTGTCCTTGTTTAATTTTCTCTGCAGTGTGTAATTATGAGAACTTTAATTTATTCATTCCACAGTCACTTATTAAGAGCCTTGCTGCTGTGGGTAGTTATTGTGGGAGAGAAGGAAGGGCAGATGCCACTGTCAACCCCTTCCAGAGTGTAGGCATCACCACATAATATTTTTGCACAGAAGAATGAATTCATTAAAATAAATCAGTGTGTTCTAAAAAAGGAAATTGCATTATTTCAGATAGTGAACGAAATCTAATAGACTTGCATCAGAAATATATGAAATAGATTGTATTTTTTCCTCAGAAATTTCTCAGTGGAATCATATATGAAATACCCAATCAAGACTGACTATTCCTCCTGGATATTGTAAAACCCTTAGGACCATTCTCTCTTTGTTGGTTTCACTCAGGGTGAGTGAAAACATCTCATATTTGGTGGAAAAAAAATCTATCTGGTATTTGCCCATCTAACTAAATATCTACAGTTTATATTTCAAGTGAGAATCTGTTTCCTGATCTTCAGACTCTTTTAGTTACTCACTATATTAATTTTGAACTTTGGGGTATTTACGAGAATTGAAAAAGGTTGAAGCTACTATTTAGTCACTAAAAAATGTATTCATTATATTGTCAATAGGCATTAATCAGCTCTGTTTTGATTTTTATCTGTGTATTGGAGAGGTGGCGTATTACCTCACAAATCCTCATAGATTCTTATATCTTCTAGAACCATTTTAAAATTCATCTTGGGGTATATTGATAGATTTTGGGTAGTAAATCAAAGTTTATTCAAATAGCCTGTTACATTGTCAAATCAAAATAGAATTTGGCTACTGGACACTAAGTGAGTCAGGGACCTGTATCACGGTTTTTCTAATCAATATCGTCTTGACATGAGTTAATTCCTTTGCTGATTTGTTTTTAACTCATATCTTCAGCATGTAGAACAGTCCCTGGACCACAGCAGAAATTCAATAAATATTTATTTAATTATGTGATGGATAAATGACTCGTCAATATTTTCCCCCGTTACTTTTTGGTTCTCGTTTTTCATGAGATAACAGACTGTAAAGCAGACATTTTGTACTTTTTTTTCAGTTACCCCTCAAATTAATAAAAATTCATTAAATGATTAATGCCAGGTAGGAAATCAGGCAAACCATGTACAAAAAATTTCTTCAGGCTATGTGCAAAAGTTTTTTTTTCTCTGGTTTAAGGTTAAGATGGAAAGAATTTTTGAAATGTCCCCTTTTACTTTCACCAGCTAGGGTGCCAAACTGCAGCATGAGTTTTTCTTTATGGATGCTTCCTAAATACTATTCCCAGGCTTGGCATTATTTACTGCTCTTCATGTCTTCAGCCAAAATTTTGCTGTCGCAGACAGGGGTTGAGGGGGGGTGCTCACTGTCTCTCTCTCAATGTAATACTAAGAATGATGTCATAATCTTCTTAAATGCTTGCTTGCTTATTAAGGAGTACTAAGTATGACATCACTTTATATATGCTTACATACATGTATATAATCTGTAAGGAAAGTTCTAGAATCATAATAGCTTTAGGGAATGATATTCTTTCTTGTCATTTATTTTTATTAGTAAAACTATAATTTTTGTTCTTAACTATGTGTTAGATAATATCGTAAGCCCTTAAGGTATGTTATTACATTTTAACTCTCCCTACAACTTTGGGAGTTGGGTATGGTCTCCATGTGATGAATGAACTGAGATTCCAATTGGGTAACCAACACAAGTCTAGCCCCAAATCCTTCATATTAACCACAGAATGCTTCATTTCTTTCTGGTAGATTTTCTGGCTCATAATCATTATTTTAATATTTTATTATGCACACAAAATATATGTTACTGAAATAAGGTTAAAAGAGTATCCTTGTAGATCCTTATTTTTATATATTAGGTAGGAGTGAATGCATCTTCAAGTACTTCACTGTAATGTTCAAGTTCTGGTTTATTTTATATTTTTAATATATATTTTATGCTTAACCTGAGGATTTTTATTCTTGAAGGATGTCAGAGATAAATTAGAGAATTTTTAAATAAGTAGATTCATAAAGCATCTCCTATGTCATTACAGTGAAGCCATATTACTGAATTGTATCATCTATATAAGAAAATCAGTCAGAAAAATTTGAGTACTAAGTAGTATAATTGATTCCATATCTTGCAAAGCTCTTTTTAATTGAAATAATGGTAGAAGTTTCAAATGGCCAAAACAGATAAACAAGCAGGAAACAGTGTGAAGATACCACACTCAACCTTAAGTTGCAACTCAACCCAGAGAAATACCTGAGGACACTTATAATTACACAGATATGTATTAGGATGCTGTCTTTGAAAGGGAATCTATACAACAGAACACCTTTTGAGCTCAGTTGGGTGCAGCAGATTAAAACCAGAAAGTAGCATTCAGGCTCATTAGTACCATAAGAGACACGTGAATAATTTCTTAAGGGACCTCATTACAGGGCAGGATTGCTCACAATTGGGAAGAGACACAACAGTGGAGGATGACTTTTGAGATGGAACTTAGGGATGAATCAATATATTCAAGGGAGAGATAATGACTAGAGGAGCTATAGAAAGAACAGACAAACTTAGCAAAGGAACCAGAGAATGTGAACATGCAAGGAAGGCATAGATTATCTCATTTGTATTCTAGAATGCAGGGCAGAAGAAGGGGAATCTTGGAAGATAAGGATGGAAATGTATGTGAATACTGTTAGGTTGTACCATTTGAAATGCCTAGTATTTTACTCTTTTTGGCTACAAAGTAAAAATTTCATTCAGTTCAATCAAATACATTGAAAAATGACTGTATATACCAAGTCGAGGAAATGTTTTCAGTATTCACTGAAAAGCTATGGACTGTGTTTTGAATAAGAGACCACAGTGACCTGCACTGTATTTTCAGAGGACTGACTTTATAGCTCTGTATATGGCAGGGTTGTGTGTGAAAACATACTGAAGAAAGCATCACTTTGGAAGCTGTCATGGGATAATCCAGGAAAAAATAAAGGCTCCAAGAGAGTGTTGACAGTGGGCATTAAAAAAAAGAGGTCATGAACATGAAAGCTGTTTCTGGGCTCAGATTCATACACTGAGAATACAGCAAAGGCTGGATTGGTAGGAGGAGTGAAAAGCAAAAGGACTCATGGTAACTAATATTTGAATTCGACAACTGGAAAAGTAAGGGGAGAAAGGTAGGTAAGAGCTGTTTGTGGAAAGAGCTTGCCTTTTATTTTCATTGCATCCCTAGTCACTAGCAGACAGTCTGGTACATAGTAGGCAGCCAGTACATGCTAACTGAATGTCAATCTGGAGAGGTCAGTTTAGGCCATGAAGGTGGAGGTGGGTGGGCTGGTCCAGTAAATTGCGGGACATGTAGATCCTAAGCTAAGAAGATAAATCAGGGAAGTAGGATGTGAATGACATTGTCAGGAAAGATAAGAAGAGGGCCAGAGAGGAAACTCTTGACAGCATTCACATTTAGGGTGCAGAGTAAGGGATGAAATGACAAAATTAAAGAAAGTTGCTTTTTTGTTTGTTTTTTTTTTTAAGCAAAGAAAAAAGATAGTTGAAGTAATAAAAAAACAAGGCTAAAGTGCAAATTCTTCAGAGAAACTGAAGGATGAAAATAAAAGACTGCTGAACTTAGTATTTATTTCAAGTCATGTTTTCTATTATAAAAAGCAATAAATCTGTATTTTCTAAAATTTAGAAGAGTATAAGGAAGGAAATAGTAGGCGTACATAATTACACAAGCCAGAGGTTATGGTTGACACTTTCCTAACCTTTTAGCTTATTTCTTTTCATTTGTTGTGTTTACATTTACATAATGAGGATTAGAACAATATGGTTTGAAACCTGCATGTTTTTCTGTCATCTCACCACATTTTTCCACCTGCATAATATTCTATCCCCTGGACATTGAACACATTTATTCTCCATTGTCCTTAATTTTTCAGTCATCACAATTCTGCAATGGGGTACTTTGTATATCCCTCTTACAGGATATTTCAAGTGATTTCCAATGGATATTTCCTAACAGCAGAATCACTATATTCTAGATTGTCAAATTCCTGGTCAGATATAATTTGCCGGTTTCAAAATTAGCCCCAGCTTTACTCCAAGAAAAGGAATCTAAAATTACATTAGCACCTGCCGTGTGCCAGGCTCTGTGACAGGCACTTTAATTATCACAGTGATTCCAGCATAGATTCTTATATATCCACTTAGAAAATGAAGGGCCAAGGACTAAGGAAAACCACACAAGTTTAGCACCAATTTTGAATTGGGTCTGACTCAGACCAACCAAACTGTGGGGACAGAAGCAAGAGGATAAGTAAATAAGGATATGAAAATAATAGAAAACATGCTTAAGAAGACCATGGTTCAAAGGAAAGAGAATAGAATATATGAGGCACGGAGGCTGGTGACTTCCCCCCTCTCTTACTAACAGGGGAAGTCCTAAATTGAAAGGAGTGGGCAGATAGAGATGGCGGGGGGAGGATGCTATGTTTGGAAGCAGAAGAAGGACACATTTAAGGAGCAGGGTCTTAGTGGAAAGGAGATAGAGAGCATAGACGAGGATATGGCCTTGGCAGGCAAAATTCATCTTCCCTACAGATGTGAGTGGAAGAAAATGAGAGTTTCTAGTGGTAAAGGGAAGATATGGGGACCTGACGTATCATACAGACTTTATCTCAGACTCAAGGGGAATTTGCTTTTTCATTCAGTGAATGTTTATTGAGCATCAATTTCATACCCTTTTCCTGCCCTAATGGAAATTTCTTTCTAGACAGGGGAAATAATCAGTGGATAAGCAAAATTAAAGGATGGCTGAGTCAGTCATATAGAGAATGAGTAATCAGGTATAAGAGTAGATACTGGAAGGTATATGTCTCAAACTTTACAGCAGAATTGAATCAACTGGGAATCTTATTAAAATAAAGATTCAAGTCAGTGGGTGCAAGGATGGGCCTGAGATTATATATTTTAACCAGCTCCCAGGTGATGTTGGGATTCCCAGGTGGCTCACTGGTAAAGAATCTGCCTACCAATGCAGGAGACATGGGTTTATTCCCTGGGTCAGGAAGAAGATCCCCTAGAGAAGGGCATGGCAACCCACTCCAGTATTCTTACCTGGAGAATCCCACTGACAGAGGAGCCTGGTGGGCTACACTCCATGGGGTCTCAAAGGAATCAGACATGACTTAGTGACTAAACAATAGGTTATGTTGATGCTGCTGAACCATGGACCATGCTTTGATTAGCAAGAGGTTAGATGGCAAATGTCCAGACCCTCCCACCACCCCAAAAAAACTTCAGAATAACTGGAGCTATTGTTATGAGCAAGTCAAATGTGAGTCCTTCTCTTCCTGCAGTAGCACTGCAAACTTACAAGCCTCTTTGATGATGTAAGAGAGATTTGTTCCTTTTAACTTCTAAACTTTTTCAATTTCAGCCAGTTACTTTATGAAAGATCCATTAAACCAGCCCTAATGAGCTACTGACATTTCCTTCTTTCTGCCCATGCTCAATGCTTATTATGCTGTATAATGAATTCTTGTGGCTCCGGTTTGTAGATGTGATTGCATATAACCCTGGGCCAGTTTCTTAATTCCAGTTCTGTTCCCTGCTTCATAATTTCTTTGGACTTTTAACCTCTTCTCTGCCTGAATGTTCAGCACCATTGTGGCCTGCTAAATTCTCTGATCTGTTAACACTTCACATCCCTTATGTTCCTCTGTGCTGAGTAGCAAAGCTTCCCAATTTTCACATCCCATCTTCTTGCCACCAATACCCTAACATAAGTCTTGGAGGACTGTGCATAGTCACAGGAAGCTGTTGAAGATAGTCTCTAATTTCAAGAATGCATATTTTTCCAACATAATCATCTCCCTTTGGAGGACAGTTTTGGTTGGTGACAGCAACCTTCGTTCCTTTGAAGGAGGGATGCATGTATTGGTAGACAGTGTTTAGAGGGGCTGTGTTCACAAAAAGTCTTGACAGACTCCGTGAGGGATGTTATCTTTCAGCCTCCACTGCTAGGCTCTCAATCCTCCCTTTTAGCTGCAGGAGCATGGGTGCCTTTACTTGTTTGATTCCTTGCACAGCACACTTTTCAGCTATGAAATAGGTAGGTTTAGTCACTAAGTTGTGTCTGACTTGCGACTCAATGGACTATAGCCCGCCAGGCGCCTCTGTCCATGAGATTTCCCAGGCAAGAATACTGGAGTGGGTTGCCATTTCCTTCTCCAAAGGATCTTCCCAACCCAGGGTTGAACCCAGGTCTCCTGCATTGCAGGCAGACTCTACCAACTGAACCACCAGGGAAGCCCCATGAAATAGTTAAGAATATAACAAATCAAATAAATACAACATTTCATTAAAAAAAAAATCTTGAGTGCCTATTAAACATTTGTGATGTCCTCATACTTACCAGCATTTATCCTTTGCTTAAAAGGCTGTTTCTATCTCTAAGTCATGCCATGACCAGATCTTTAGACCTTGTCACTGTCATTCTGTAATTCAGTGTTTACTTTAACAGCTAAGAGCAATGCCATTAGTGATTTTAAATAGAAGAGCAGTAATAAATAATAATAAGTAATAAATAAATAGAGCAAGAGCAGTGCCATTAGTGATTTTAAATAGAAAATTCCAGTGAAATATAAAATTCGTTTTCGTATGAACAGAAGTCAACTTAGATAGAAAAATCTTTTCAAGGAGAAAACTTGGGGAAAATCCTTGAGGAGAGAGACCATGTCTTAAGACCTCTTATTGCTTCTTAGTCTTCCTTGCTGTCTACACAGAAAATGCCCTTAATAATATGTCAAATTGAAGCTAAGAAAATGAGCATGTATGTGAAACTCAAGTCTTTCTATAATGGACAGTGTTTGTCTTCTGTGCATAATCAAACTGGGATTGGTAAAATTCCAGGTTTAAATACTATTTTTATGCTCTTTTGTCATCCATTCAATTGTTAAGAGTCTTGGGGCATACAGGATAATCTTTGGTGTTGCTGACACAAACTCTGCCTCTCCCGCCAGTGCCACCCCCCAAAGTCTGAATCAATCTTCAGTTTTTGTGGATTCCATTTGGATCTGTCTCAGATGGTTTGAATTAACCTTTCTTCAGATTCTCTCTAGTGTTAACGACTCTGGATTATGACCATTTAAAGCAGCGGAAGTACATTGATCCCTGTCTGGTGATTGTTAAAGCAAAGCTACTTCATTTAACAGATTATGGCCAAAAGATATTTCTTTGCCTTGTGTAGCAACTTGGGAAATGATGTTTCTTTTCAGGAAGATCATATGTTTTATTTACAAGGTGAACAACATTTGCAGTTAGTTTCCTTTAAAAATATTTTCCCTTTGCACTGTAGAATTTTCTCATGGTAAGAGTTCATGGTTATGTAGAAAGAAAAAGGTGCAACATAGGCATTTAGCATTCCTTTCACATAGTGCCTAAGAGCAACTGGTTAGCACAATTTTGACCATAGCCACAGGTGAATTTGTGATATTCTAGAATCTTAAAATGCACAACTTCACTGCTGATAAAATGACTGACTTTCCAAGAATTTCATTGATACTCAATGAAATATGAGATCTAACAATGAAAAAATTTAAACAAACACTCATGGTCCTGACTAATTCATATACTCTGGTCCACTGCTGTACTTTTCCACTATAAGATGGTGAATAGTCCAATAAATCAAAGGGATATGATAATATAATATGTATAGTATATAGCTTAATATATGCTTGCATTTTTCTTTCTACTCTGTATGTTTTGCTCACAAAATGACCCAGGATATAGACTTTGGATCATAAAATTGTTACATAATGTGACCAGCTAAGAAGCTGCATTTAGATCTTTTTAAAAAATCAGTACCTCTTTTCAAATGATACAAAGCATTTTCCAATACATGGCATCCCAAAGCTCACAACAGTCTTTGGGGTGAGAATCTCAGGTCTTGTTATATTTATTAATTACAGATGAGAAAACTGAAGTTGGAAGAATTCAATGAGCTTCCCAAGTCATTCCACTAAAAAATAGTGAAGGTGGGCTCTTACCCTTGTTCTGTCGCCGAAACCTTTACTTTCTAATGCAGTGATTTGACTGCTAAAATAAAAAGCCCATTCCAAGTTAGTTGTGACCTCCCTGCAGTGGATTGCCCTGCCAAAAGACTCCTGCCCTTTAGACTCCTGGATGAGCATGGCATGGAGCTCAGTAAATATTAGTTATTTCCTGAGCAAATACTATTTACTGAGTACTATTTACTAGCTATTTACCGAGTATGTATTTAAACACTAGTTATTTATAAAAACAGTTATTACTGAAATGGTTTTAAACTTTTCAGTGTGAAAGGGAGAGAAGTCTAAATATATCACAGAATATGTAATTTATTTAAAAAGCATGTGATGGAGGAAGAGATAAATAAAAATTCATTGTTGAATTTTTGAATTGAATAAAATTGTTGAATTGAATAAAATTCACAGAATTTTAGTCAAGTGGTAGACAACTCAGCAAGAACCCAAGATCACAAAGAAGATGATTAAAGCTTCAGAAAATCACATCCATGTGATGTTTCATGGTGTTTCAATTTAACCAGATGCTTCACTTGAGCATCCAAGGTCTACACTGATTCCTCCACATCCCTCATCATCCTTGGCACACACTCTTCAATTTTTTAATTATATATTTTTAATCATATGTTGATTTCCCGGAACTTTTTCCTCATTCTCTGATTGATGCTTTTCTGTAATTCATTTTTGGAAGGAAGTTTATTTAAAGTATGGAATATTCTTTTGCATCTCTCTCAGGAAGATACCTATAAAGTTCTCTATTGTTCCCTGAATCATTTCTAGTTCTCCAGGAGTTACTTTTTAAAGGATTTTTCTTGACTCATGGCACTGATTTTCCTCAAATGTCTTGATTTGAAAGGTTTTAGTTTGTTTTAAATGAATGGAGAACTAGGCTGAGGATCTTAGGCAACTAATTATAAGTTTCCTCTGCCTTTGTGCAGATCTGTATTCCCACTCACTGTGAAGGCTGACTGCAAGGTTTGGTCAAGTGAACAGAGTCTGTCAAGCGACAGACTCCCAGGAGGAGCATGGAGGTGGAACCAGTGAGTGAGCTGGTCAGGGTACCCACAGTTCCACAGTGGTGTCTCAGTTCTGCATGGATTTATGCATACCAGAACTGTGCGAGACTGTTCACCTGTTTTCATTAAAGACTAGTTTTTATTTTTACTGTTGGGAGCAAAAGCATCTTCTGTCAGCTGAATATGTACTAGCAAAGGAGAAGAAGAGAAATCTCAATTGTTTAAATACATTTCTTAATGAATTGCATGATATTGATTTCACAGCCCCCTTGGACTCTGTATTTTCAGCTTGGAGTTTCTCCAGGTTTCCTTGTGATAGACATGAATTTCTAGCAGCAGTTTCCCTGATGTTTTTTCTCTATCTCAGCCTACCTGCTTTCTGACTTATAGAATATCTTCAAAATCTTGTTAGAGTTACATTACTTTTCAACATTTTTACCATTTTAAAGGAGAAAGGCGGTGTGATAATTCTTCCCTCGCTGATCATATTTAATTTTTCTTACTCCAAAATTTCACAACATCAATATGTGTTTACATTGCACTTTTTTTGCACTAGTTACATTGTCCTGTATTTACTATTTACTAGCTAATGGAAATATTGTTTCCTTTTTGGGGGGCTTTTCTCCTGTAAAATAAAGGTGCTGTTTGATTTTCAGGGTTCAGATGGAATGTATAAACACATAAAAGCTATAAAGTGGAAAATAAATATAAGCTATCTTTGTCATGGATCCAGAGTAACAAGTAAATCCAGACCTCCCTACCCAATCAAGGTGATATTCAGTAGATACTAGAACTAAAATGGTATATGCAATTCAAAAGAACCAAAAATTATGTGTTAGTAGCAATACTAAAATAAGCAATTGTTCATGGATATATTTTTTTACCTAATGGAAAGACAAAGATAAATGCAGATCAAGAATGTAGAGGGTATAATATAGTTTAAAAAATGTAAATTTAGGTTTAGCGTAGAATATACAACTTAATGTTGTGTGATCATTTTGGTTGGCAAAATTAAGAATGTGAATATTTAGGTAATAATGAATATAATATAGTACAGTTAATTAGCTGTCACAAAAATATTATTTCATATGGTTTCAGTTCATTGAAGATTTTCTCTCTCAGTGAGGTTGGGACTTGAAGCACCTAATAAAAGGGAAAAAATTTAAATAACAATAACAGTAGAGTGGCTTAATTGTAAAAATTGAAAAAATTGTTAAGACAAAATTAAATGTAGAAAGAAAGAGTCGCAGCAGTCTTTGACTTCAGCATACTAGGAACCATTCGTGGAAAATTGATAAAAGGGGTATTTTTTCCTAAATTATTAATACTTAAGCCCAGCATCTTATTGATAAACTTTATTATTAGAAACAAACTGAGGACACATCAAACAGACAAAACATAAAATAACGTGAAAGTATGCAGAGTGATGCATTATAGGATGTGCTATCTGACTGCTGTTAATTCTCATTTTCTGCATGCAATTATTGTTCAAAAGTTGAATGTCTGTAGAGGATAAGTCACCAGCCATAGTTAAATGTTAATGGATCCAGTGACATAATTTAAATTCAAGGCCTCGTTCAAAGGAATGTGAGTAAAATGCATTTGTTTGGGTTTTTATGGCCACTATTAAAAGTAAAGGAAATTAAACCATAAACAACTATGTTCAAATATTGGCATAGCTGTATCGGCTTTGTGGCAGTACAAAACCATAGTTATTGAAGGGGACACTCTGTTTAACTTACCCAGCCCATCTAGATTGTATTTGAGGTTAAAAAATGTACTTGGCAACTTAGGCAAAATGCAGAGTGCTATTTCAAAGTGAGTTCATTTTGATGTGGTTCAATTTTCTGTTGTTTTAAAAGCCTGGTACAACTTACACATTTTATTTTTTTTCCTAAGCCATACCTAAGACCTTAGCTCATAATTAATGTGATACAGATTACTTTTGTGGTCAATATCAATTATTTCTTTCTTCCTCAATAATAGTAGAACCTCAGCATTTTAGATCATGTGGCCATTCAGAATAGGATCCAGAATTCCAGTCTTTCTTGAATATATGTCTAACTATATGACTAATTTCTGGCCAGTGAGATATGAACAAAAGTTGTTTGGGGAATAATTGCTTAAAAGGAATTAAAAGTGTTCTTCATCACTCCTTCCTCCTTTCTGCTGGTGGGAATTCAGACCTGATGGCTAGACTTTCAGCAGCCATTCTGAAAATGAGATCATCTTGTAATGAATTTTCATTTCATTTAAGCCACTGTTATTTGGAGTTTCCTCATTACCTACAGCCTACCATAGTCATCACTTGTAAAACGACTTTGCAGTCTTATATTTACTTTCAAAGGCTCTGAAATGTCATTTTAGCAAGTATTGTTGTCTATATAAATAATGTTTGTATTAAAATTGTTACCTAAAATACAACAGTTCAGTCAGTTACTAAGTCCCATCAGTTCTACTTCCTAAACATTTTTCAAATCCGTTCATTTTTCTATGCCCAAAGACTATTAGGTAATCTCCCATCATCTCTGATCTTGACAACCGTGACAACTTCCTGCATCAATACTTGCTCTACACAAGGCATTATACACCTAGTTCAGTTCAGTTCAGTTGCTCAGTCGTGTCCGACTCCTTGCGACCCTATGAACCACAGCACGCCAGGGCTCCCTGTCCATCACCAACTCCTGGAGTCTACCCAAACCCATGTCCATCGAGTTGATGATGCCATCCAACCATCTCATCCTTTGTCATCCCCTTCTCCTCCTGCCCTCAATCTTTCCCAGCATCAGGGTCTTTTTCAGTGAGTCAGCTCTTTGCATGAGGTAGCCAAAGGATTGGAGTTTCAGCTTCAACATCAGTCCTTCCAATGCACACCCAGGAATGATCTCCTTTAGGGCGGACTTTAGGATACACCTAGTAACTGGATGTATCTTTTAAAAATCAATATAATCATGATATGCCTGTATTTAAAACCACAGTATTCATAATAATAGAGTCAGGAGTCTATAAAGGCCATCCATGATCTGTCCTCTTTATGATTCTCTAGCCAGTCCTGAGTTTGTTGTCATGGGGTTATTGCACAAGTTTTTTTTCCTCTTGCCTGAAGCACTCATATCCTTCACTTCCCATTCCTCTCTTGTTCCCTCTGCTTACTCAAGTCCTGCTCGTTAGTTAGGTCTCAGATGTCATGATTTAGACTTAAGCCGTGTCCCAGCCTCTGGTCTAATATATTAGGCCTATAGGCCTGCGTATTACGTACTCCCATAACACTCTACACTTCTCCCACTTATATTTATCCACTTAATGCATACCTGCCCCACAAGACTAGAACCTCCATGAGTGTCTGTCCCATTCCAGAACCCACTGAAAGAACCAGGACAGAGGGAGGTGTTCAAAGAACACTATTGGCTGACAGACTGATCCTTTATTTTCCTCCTTTCCCCTAAAAAGCTTAGCTAACTAACATGTGAACCAGAGTTTCACTTACCAAAACCCCATCCATTCTGAGTCATCCAAACCATGTATGTGCGCTCTCCTTTTAATTATTTTTTCTCCTCTCACTCCTTTTTAAAAAGACTATTTTTTAAGAGCAATTTTAGGTTTACAACAAAATTGAAAGGGAGGTACAGAGATTTCCTATATAGCCCCCCCCCCACATACACCCAGTTCCTCCATTTTCAGCTTACTAAAAAGTAGTATGCTGTTTAGTAAGGGTGAATATTGACACATATAATCACCCAAGGTCCACAGTTTTCATCCTTAAGGTTCACTCTTGTTGTGCATTCAATGAGTTTGATAAATATATAATGATATATATGTATCATTATAGTATCACACAGAGCATTGTCACTGCCCTAAAAAATCCTGTTCTCCACCTATTCATCTCCCCTTCCTACTAATAATTACTTTTCTTGAGATCATATACTAGACTTTAATTACAGTTATGTGTTTATAGAATTCTAAATTACTATTTGTGAACACATTATAGGAAATATGAAGTCTTAAAAAGTTTTTTTAAAAAAATAATAACACCCTCTATTTAAAAAGCTATTTATTATAATTGCCTTCATCCCAACAGAGCAGAAATTTCTGGAGGCTATGGCTATTATTGCTTTTTGCAAGCAGAATGTCTGGCACATAAAAGGCATTTAACAAATGCTAGGTTATAATGTAGGAAAATGAGTACAGACTTTGAAGCTAGATACCCTTGGGTTCAAATTCAGGATCCGGCCCTTATCAGCTGTGAGAAACTGAGAACTTATCAAGCCTCAGTTGCATACAACAGAAATGATAATAACAACCTCATTAGGATATTGTAGGAATTAATGAAGATAATTTACATAGCAGAAGCTCTGTAATTGCTCATATTTGATTATTATGACTTTCCAAGTTTATATTTCTCCACCCCTTTCTTAACAGACACAGCAGATTCTCAGTTGTCTATGTTGTTGATGTTGTGATATAAATTGGCTAAAGACAAAACCTAACACTGAATAAAAGATAAGATTTACAAAAAGAGCAGGATTCACTGCGTGCCTCTCCTCTGTTCTGCCCACGCCACCAACGCAAAAAAAAAAAAAAAAAAGATACTGTCAGGTGAAAAGCAGGAAGACAAAAAGTGAAATTATTTTAAACCACACAAGGTCACCAGAAAAGCCTGTAAATTCTATACACTCTAAATTATACCACCTGAGGCCACTCCACTCTTAGGAGAGAAGCTGGCTTCGGGAGATGTTAAGAGTCCCAGCTGTCTCCACTGAGGCTTATCTGCAATGCAGATTTTTCGGAGCCTTTCCTAGCTATTTCAGCCTCCGGACCTACCAGCTGCTCTCACTCCTCCCAGATCACTTAATAGGATTTATCTGCTCTACAACCTGCTTCTGGGGTCATTCACCACCAGAACCAATTCTGGATAGATTTTCTTTCCCTGCAAATCTGCAGCAAAATCCCAT
This sequence comes from Odocoileus virginianus, assembly GCF_023699985.2. NCBI lineage: Eukaryota > Metazoa > Chordata > Mammalia > Artiodactyla > Cervidae > Odocoileus > Odocoileus virginianus. The sequence continues at coordinate 13,753,026 of NC_069703.1, forward strand.
ACCAGTCTCCAGAGTTGCCAGGGTCCTTTATTGCCTGATTCAAAGGAAGGTGACTTAGAATTAAGTATTTTCTACTCTGCCTCTGGCCTCATAGATGTGATCTTTTACAGGAGCTGTCTGTCAGCCCCTGTTGCAGAATCAAAAGTGACACATCTCCTTGTGGGGCCGGTGGAGCCAAGACAACATGGGTCAGCGTGGAGGCTGCTGCCTAGAATTTGCAGGTTTCCCTAGGTGTTAGCTACGAGGGATTTCCTCATAGGTCAGTCGGTAAAGAATCTGCCTGAGGATTCAATGCAGGAGACCTGGGTTCAAGTCCTGGGTTGAGAAGATCCTCTAGAGAAGGAAATGGCAACCCTCTCCAGTATTCTTGCCTGGGAAATCCCATGGACAGAGGCGCCTGGTAGGCTATAGTCCGTGGAGACCCAAGAGTCAGACATGACTTAGCAACTAAACCACCATCCCCTAGGTAGGCTTCCCAGGTGTTGCTAGTGGTAAAGAACCCACCTAGTAATGCAGAAAAGCACATAAGAGACGTGGGTTCAACCCCTGTGGAGAAAGAAATGGCAACCCACTCCAGTATTCTTGCCTGGAGGATTCCATGAACAGAGGAGCCTGGTGGGCTACAGTCCCTGGGGTCACAAAGAGTTGGAGAATACTGAGCAAGTAGGTGTTAGTTCTGCTGGGGCTGCCTGATTGCAAATGATGCACTGTGAATTCTCTCAGGGCTCTATCAGTTAAGCCAGGATTGTGACTATGTAGCTCTTCCTGGAAGTTCAGGTTGTGCACAGATTCATGCTCAGTTTTTTTATGACTAGCAAGCATCTTGTTGAGAGACTAATAGCTCATGTCAGTTCAGGTTTACGCATCTTGCATGGAGTGAGCTCTTGCCCAGTGACTCTAGGGGAATAGATTTCTCAACAGTAAGTTTCAATCATCCTTGCCTCAGAGCTGTTATGAGACATAAAGGTCACATTGATTGTGAAGTGCCTTACAAGACTGTGACATAGTTCAGTTCAGTCGCTCAGTCATATCTGACTCTTTGCAACCCTGTGGACCTGCAGCATGCCAGGCCTCCCTGTCCATCACCAACTCCTGGAGTTTACCCAAGCTCAAGTCCATTGAGTCGGTGATGCCATCCAACCATCTCATCCTCTGTCATCCCCTTCTCCTCCCACCTTCAATCTTTCCCAACATCAGGGTCTTTTCAAATGAGTCAGCTCTTCGCATCTGGTGGCCAATGTATTGGAGTTTCAGCTTCAGCATCAGTCCTCCCTGTGAACACCCAGGACTGATATCTTTTAGGATGGACTGGTTGGATCTCCTTGCAGTCCAAGGGACTCTCAGGAGTCTTCTCCAACACCACACTTCAAAAGCATCAATTCTTTGGCGCTCAGCTTTCTTTATAGTCCAACTCTCACGTCCATACATGACTACTGGAAAAACCATAGCCTTGGCTAGATTGACCTTTGTTGGTAAAGTAATGTCTCTGCTTTTTAATATGCTGTCTAGGTTGGTCATAACTTTCCTTCCAAGGAGTAAGCGTCTTTTAATGTTATGGCTGCAGTCACCATCTGCAGTGATTTTGGAGCCGAAAAAATAAAGTGTGCCACTGTTTCCACTGTTTCTCCATCTATTTGCCATGAAATGATGGGACCGGATGTCAAATTTTAATTTTTAAAGACTTAGGCTTCATATCTATAAATTAAAATTAGGTTAGAAAACAGACCTCCTACTTAATGATATTTCTATTGCATGTTCTTGGTTATTATGGTCAATAAATGGAAGCTGGTATTCCAGTTGTTTTTACTTATATTTATAGTTAATGACAGATACCAGTTATAGTTAATCAATTAATCTGTTCCAATTCTCCCTCTTTTTTTCTTTCATTTTTTTTGTCAAAATAATGTAGGATTTCATTTTTGGAACATTTTCCTGAAGAGTTATTCTTTGTTCTTTTTGGGTTTGACTCTGACTATGTTTCATGTCGGGAAAATAAATTTTTGAATCTAGAGGGAAAAATGCTATTTACTTTCATAAAATATTTAATATTCCTTGACATGTAAAATATTGTTTTAAAAAAAATGTGAATAGCTATTTATTATTTACAAGGAGAACTTTTATGGACTGTATCCAAAACACGATGACTTTGTAAATTAACATGCTGTAGAGATATGCTCCTGGAGTTTAATTGAGAGAAACACTGATTGATTCTGGGTTTCATCAAAGATGGTTCTAAAGTTTACTGTGAATCAGTTCTGGAAGGTTGAATCACCTTTGACAGGAAATGTATTTTTTGTTAGGACCTAGAAATAAGAGAGGATGAGGGATATTCAGCATCTTAGTCCCCTTTGAAGGAGTACTAATTATATTTTTTAAAATAAATTTTCATTTTCAAAGACACTTTGCATTTATAAACTAAAATTAAATTGTAAAACATACTCTCTGCTTAATGACATTTCAGGAAAGGGGTTGTTTACTTACGTGATGTGCATAAACTCTTCCAAGCTTTAAGGTTCAGCTTTATAAATTCCTCTATTTCACACATTTTGTGCGAAAAATCTCCAAAACTAATTTACACAACAGTTTGCTCAAGCATATAATGTTATTGTTGTTGTTGTTCTAAACTACCAGTTCATCTTTTAAATTCAATCTAGTCTGAAAGGAAATTGCCTGATATACCTAAAACTTCAGTTTTCAGCTCAAATGAGGCTCAACTATATATTTACTTTTTATATTCTCCCCCAAAGTGAAACAAATCAACTCTCAGTTAGAAAGAAATAGTTGGCAGATTGCCTTTGCTATTGAGGCTAAAAATGTCCTTGTCTTTTAAAACAAATATAAAACTACTAAAAATGTTTATCTTTAAATTCATTTAAGTAGAATTAGTAAATACGCCAAGAGGCCGCAGGCTACCCACTCAGTGACAAACTAGATGCTGATGAAAACACTGCCTTTTATGTCACATGCTCCCCTTCAGCTTGCCCAGAGTAACCTTGGCCTCTCTTAGCCGTCAGAAGATTAGCTTGGCCTCCCTGAGCTGTCAGAAGATTGAACCTTTCCTAAGCTCACGGGATCAGAACCCCAGAACTTTGAAGAGCTTTTGCAAATAGGAAGATGAATACAGAAATAAACCCTAGACTTCTTTTACTAGTATTGATAGTTAATATCTACTTTTGATGAAAGTACGTATTTACACTGGCAATCTCTTTTAATGAGCTCGAAGAACAGGAACCAGCTCTCCTGACAATTGAAAGAGACCAATAAGACTCAGGTTATTTTAAGAACCAGGTAGACTCTAAACATGCCCAAACTGGACTCTTTCTTACCAAACTCAGGTTCAGCTTCTCGCCACTCACAAACCAATAATTGGAGAAGCAACTGTCAGTAGAAAGTCAAAGTGTTTTAATAAGAAAAGCTGGCATTCTGGGGAGAAGGTGGACTTGTGTCCCGAGACCAACTCTATAAAGATTCTGCTCAACCACTGAGTCTTTCTTTTTGAGCTTTCTATTTTGTATTGGGGTATAGCTGATTAACAAACAATGTTGTGTAGTTTCAGGTAAACAGGGAAGGGCCTCAGCCACACTTATACTTGTATCCATTCTCCCCCAAACTCCCCTCCCACCCTCAGCTGTGACACTTTTTAAAGGAAAATATCTGGAAGGGGAAGAATCTCAGTGAATCATTGAGGCAGGAGGATGAGTTTTGCATCATTCTCCATTGTGTGCAAATGAGCTGACTCTCTTGAAATGCTATCTCACCCAAGTGATATGCAGGAATCTTAAGAGGGCTGCTGGGCCTACAGGGCAGATCATTCTTTAACTACTTAATTCTGCATTCTTAACTTCTTTTATCTAGAAAAAGAGTCTACAGGTTAGGCGAGGCATAGTGTACATTTAGGAAAGCAAAAGTCAGGATTTAGTTTCAGTTGCCTAGTGGTTTCATTCCCTATAATTACATTTTTAAGATCAGAGAGGGGAAGAAATGGGTAAACAAGAAAGGCTCTGAAAGACTGCTTTCATCTCCACCCCGTTAGGATTTTCATTAAAGTGAAGAGCTACTTGTGGAGCTTGATGCCAGTTCTATGAAGTAAATATTGTTGTTGTTCAGTTCTTAAGTCGTCTCCAACTTTTTGCGACCCCGTGGACTGCAGCATACCAGGCTTCCCAGTCCTTGACTATCTCCTGGAGTTTGCTCAGATTCATGTCCATCGAGTCGGTGATGCTATTCAACCATCTCATCCTCTGTCACCCTCTTCTCCTGCCTTCAATCTCTCCCAGCATACAAATCTTTTCCAGTGAGTCAGCTCTTCCCATTAGGTGGCCAAAATATTGGAGCTTCCGCTTTAGTGTCAGTCCTTTCAATGAATATTCAGGTTTGATTTCCTTTAGGATTGCCTGGTTTGATCTTTTTCCTGTCCGAGGGACTCTAGAGTCTTTTCCAGCACCACAGATAGAAAGCATCAATTCTTAGGCGCTCAGCTTTCTTTACATTCCAACTCTCATATCCATACATGGCTACTGGAAAAGCCATAGCTTTGACTATAAGTACCTTTGTCAGCAAAGGTCTCTGGTTTTTAATACACTGTCAAGGTTTGTCATAGCTTTTCTCCCAAGGAGCAAGCATCTTTTAGTTTTCTGGCTACAGTTACTGTCCACAGTGATTTTGGAGCCTAATAAAATAAAATCTGCCACTCTTTCCACTTTTTCTCCATCTATTTGCCATGAAGTGATGGGACTGGATGCCATGATCTTAGTTTTGTGAATGTTGAGTTTTAAGCTACCTTTTGCACTCTCCTATTTTACCCTTATCAAGAGACTCTTTATTTCCCCTTCACTTTCTACCATTAGGGTGGTTCAGTTCAGGTCAGTTGCTCAGTTGTGTCTGGCTCTGCGACCCCATGGACTGTAGCATGCCTGGCCTCCCTGTCCATCACCAACTCCTGGAGTTTACCCAAACTCATGTCATTGGGTCAGTAATGCCATCCAACCATCTCATCCTCTGTCGTCCCCTTCTCCTCTTGCTCTCAATCTTTCCCAGCATCGGGGTCTTTTCAAATGAGTCAGCTCTTTGCATCAGGTGGCCAAAGTATTGGAGTTTCAGCTTCAGCATCAGTCCTTCCAATGAACAGCCAGGACTTATCTGCTTTAGGATGGATAGGTTGGATCTCCTTGCAGTCCAAGGGACTCTCAAGAGTCTTCTCCAACACCACAGTTCAAAAGCATCAATTCTTCAGTGCTCAGCTTTCTTTATAGTTCAACTCTCATATCCATACATGACTACTGGAAAGACCATAGCCTTGACTAGATGGACCTTTGTTGGCAAAGTAATGTCTCTGCTTTTTAACATGCTGTCTAGGTTGATCATACTTTTCTTCCAAGGAGTAAGCACCTTTTTATTTCATGGCTGCAGTCACCATCTGCAGTGATTTTGGAGCCCCCCAAAATAAAGTATGCCACTGTTTTCACTGTTTCTCCATCTATTTGCCATGAAGTGATGGGAACAGATGCCATGACCTTAGTTTTCTGAATGTTGAGATTTAAGCCAATGTTTTCACTCTTTCATTTTCACCAAGAGGCCCTTTAGTTCTTCTTCACTTTCTTCTATAAGGGTAGTGTTATCTGCATACCTGAAGTTATTGATATCTCTCCTGGCAGTCTTGATTCCAGCTTGTGTTTCATCCAGTCCAGCATTTCTCATGATGTACTCTGCATATAAGTTAAATAAGCATGGTAACAATATACAGCCTTGATGTACTCTTTCCTATTTGGAACCAGTCTGTTGTTCCATGTCCAGTTCTAACTATTGCTTCCTGACCTGCATACACATTTCTCAAGAGGCAGGTCAGGTGGTCTGGTATTCCCATCTTTTCAGAATTTTCTACAGTTTGTTGTGATCCACACAGTCAAAGGCTTTGGCATAGTTAATAAAGCAGAAATAAATGTTTTTCTGGAACTCTCTTGCTTTTTCAGTGATCCAGCGAATGTTGGCAATTTGATCTCTGGTTCCTCTGCCTTTTCTAAAACCAGCTTGAACATCTGGAAGTTCACGGTTCATGTATTGTTGGAGCCTGGTTTGGAGAATTTTGAGCTTTACTTTGTTAGCATGTGAGATGAGTGCAGTTGTGCAGTAGTTTGAGCATTCTTTGGCATTGCCTTTCTTTGGGATTGGAATGAAAACTGACCTTTTCCAGTCCTGTGGCCACTGCTGAGTTTTCCAAATTTTCTGGCATATTGAGTGCAGTACTTTGACAGCTTCATCTTTTAGGATTTGAAATAGCTCAACTGGAATTCCATCCCCTCCACTAACTTTGTTCGTAGTAATGCTTCCTAAGGCCCACATTGCATTTCAGGATGTCTGGCTCTAGGTGAGTGATCACACTATCGTGACTATCTGGGTCATGAAGATCTTTTTGTACAGTCCTGTGTATTCTTGCCACCTCTTCTTAATATCTTCTGCTTCTGTTAGGTCCATACCATTTCTGTCCTTTACTGAGCCTATCTTCACATGAAATGTTCCCTTGGTATCTCTAATTTTCTTGAAGAGATTTCTAGTCTTTCCCATTCTATTGTTTTCCTCTATTTCTTTGCATTGGTCACTGAGGAAGGCTTTCTTATCTCTCCTTGCTATTCTTTGGAACTCTGCATTCAAATGGGAATATCTTTCCTTTTCTCCTTTGCTTTTCACTTCTTTTCACAGCTATTTGTAAGTCCTCCTCAGACAGCCATTTTGCTTTTTTTTGCATTTCTTTTTCTTGGGGATGGTCTTGATCCCTGTCTCTGTACAGTGTCACGAACCTTCATCCATAGTTCATCAGGCACTCTGTCTACCAGATCAGTCCCTTAAATCTATTTCTCACTTCCACTGTATAATCATTAGGGATTTGATTTAGGTCATATGAATGGTCTAGTGGTTTTCTCACTTTCTTCAATTTAAGTCTGAATTTGGCAATAAGGAGTTCATGATCTGAGCCACAGTCAGCTCCCGGTCTTGTTTTTGCTGACTGTATAGAGCTTCTCCATCTTTGGCTACAAAGAATATATCAGTCTGATTTCAGTGTTGACCATCTGGTGATGTCCATGTGTAGAGTCTTCTCTTGTGTTGGAAGAGGGTGTTTGCTATGACCAGTGCGTTCGCTTGGCAGAACTCTATTAGCCTTTGCCCTGCTTCATCTTGTACTCCAAGGCCAAATTTGCCTGTTACTCCAGGTGTTTCCTGACTTCCTACTTTTGCATTCTAGTCCCCTATAATGAAAAGGGCATCTTTTTTGGGTGTTAATTCTAGAAAGTCTTGTTGGTCTTCATAGAACCATTCAACTTCAGCTTCTTCAGCATTACTGGTCAGGGCATAGACTTATTAGGGTGGTATCATCTGCATATCTGAGGTTGTTGATATTTCTCTCTGCAATCTTGATTACAGCTTTTGAGTCATCCACCCAGGCATTTTTCATGATTTACTCTGCATATAAGTTAAAAAAGCAGGGTGACAAAACACAGCCTTGATGTACTCCTTTCCCAATTTTGAACCAGTCCATTGTTCCATATCTGGTTCTAACTGTTGCTTCTTGACCTGCATACAGTAAATATTACACATTGGAAATTCACTACCAGATCTTACAATAGCTTTGCAACATGCCTTGTTTTCTGGAAAAAGGAAGCAAAGTGGCAAGAGATGCTTTGGTGACCACGCCTTGCTGGCAGCCCCAAGAGGAAGGCTAATGACTCAGACTGACATCGCAGTTCAAAAATCCATAGCTTGAACTGAGACCATTTACAATAGAAACTGCTTAACCTTACAAACCAAAGAAAGATAAGACATCCTTAACAAAGAGGACCACTCACTATGCATAGTCATTCTTTCACTCAACCCTACCAGGAGTCCAAACAGCTTCAAGCATGGGACAAAAATAGTTGAGTAGGATTACTTATTCAGATCTTGGCTTCAGAACCGATCTGAATAAGAAGTTTCTGGGCAGAATCAACCTCTTCATTTATTTAAGGCTATTGTACAATATAGAAGTACAATCTGGCATGGCTATTATCATTTTTTTCTACCTAGCATGTTGCTCATGACAGATGCCAAAGGAGACTATGGCACTAATTGATAACAGAAAGAGCTTGATCATCTCCAGTGTGACTTCATAGTTATTGTCTCATTGATGTAGAAACTTATGGAAAGTGGGACTTAGCACAGACTATTGACCTTGTATTTATAGAAGGGGGAAGCAGGACACTGCGAACATTCAAGGGCACATTTTCAAAGCTTTTTGCTTGCTGGTGGGAGGCTTCTTTTGCTCCTTGTTAATAGCTAAGTGGGGAGAAGCATTACCCCCACTCTTTAATCCCTCTATAACCATTTCTCATCTCTTTGTATCATCTTTTATTTGACTGCATAACAGAGGAGCCATAGTTTTACACATTTTTGACAGAATCTCTCAATTTTTGAAATAAATACACTGCTATAAGAGAAAACTTCTTGTTAGTAACTGTCTCAATCTTTATCTGTGAAATAACCTACCATTGCTGCCACTGGTTTCAAAATTGATTCTAACAATCTTAGGGGTGTGTGTGCTCAGGTGGCAAAAAAAAAAAAAAAGTTTGGAATATTTGTATAATGCCAAGGTAAAACCACAGATGACAGATGTCCTCCTGTCGCTGGAGAGAGAAGTGTGAAGTCTCCTGGGGGGACACGTTACACATTCCAGTGAGCTGAGGGTTCTGCCTTACTGAGCTATGGCAGGTCTCATGGTCTGCTGGAGGATTTTGTTTTGCATACCGTGTGCGTTCACTAGTCCGCAATAATTTAGCTCTGAGAACCACTGGATCTTTCCAGCATTAAGGAGAGGTACAGAAATGATTCGGCTACCAATCAGGGTAAGGACCAAGACAGATGCACAGACTTGCATTGTTAGGATTATTGTGTTTGTTTAATCATAGCTTCAATTTAGTATTGTTAGCAGATACTGAGGTGTTCATTAAATCTGTGCCCAGTGCCCTTGAAATAAGAATGCTGTACAAATCCTTGTCTTAATCTGCCCTAATCCAGATGAGCTAATTTGGTAGTTTGACCCTTGAGTTAAGTAAAATGACTATCACACAGGAAGTTCAGTAGCCTAGCTACATAATCATAAACTGTAGCAAAAAAGAATTTTGCTCCTATCCTAAGAATCTTACCAACTTTCATTTTAATGATATATTCATTCTCTGGTATGAACATCTGTAGTTAAAATATAATTGGAACTAAGAAAAGTGAGATCTTCTTCAATGTGACTATCTTGCTGTCTCTCAGAAGCTTTTTGTCAAGGATTTCCATAAACTTGTCTGATATTTCACTGGAGTAACTTATAATGGCATTCTGTTTAATGTGATCCTCCTATATTGTGCAGGCAGGCAAGCCTTTAATGCTTTTCACGCAAATCTTGTTTGCAGGGAGAATTCTGCTAGGTTCTTTTATTGCCTAAGCAAAAATAACAAATAATTATCCTGCTATAAAAGAAAATACTGATAATTATAGTTTGCTAAGCATGTTGTAGAAAGGGACAAGAAAGATAAAATGTTGGTGTTGGCAAATCCCAAAACAGGATACTTCTGCTACTGAAATAACTCCCACATTTAATGGCCTCCCTACAGAAATGCTAAGAACTTCAAGGGCTGTTGACAAGACTATAGGGTTATGGTATATTATGCACAACCAAAGAGGTGGAGATTTTAAACATAATCAGGAATTTCCCTCTATATTTTAGTTAGTGCAGCAGAAATATACTGAGAGAGAATCCAAAAATGAATAAATAAGCTCTGAAAGAAGAAATATTTAGAAGAAGTAACCAGGCTGTTCTAGAAAACAGTTTTTTAAATGCAGTTTTTTTCACCTGCTATTAATTAGTAGTTTTTTTCCACTAAACTATTTCAGTGATAATCCAATATCTTAGTTTTGTATGACATCTAGACAGCATTTATTGAGATAGATTTATCTAAAATTAGATCTCTTGTATTAAACATGTAGAAGAGGCCCTCATTAACTGACAATAGTAACTTGTCTTCAAATACAGATCAAATTTCATTAAAAGCATAGTAAAAGAGTGTGAGACAAGTTTTAATTTGAAAATTTAAAATTAGATGTTATAAGTTTGCTATCATTCTTTATAGAAATTTTTATAATTACAACAATACACATATTCTTTAAAAAAAAGGAATGAATCAAATGTTTTTTGTTGTTGTTGAGAATCATTTCACCACAAATATTAGAAAACAGTTCATCCTTCATGTTCCATTTGACCTTTACAGTGTCTCCTTAAAAAAGATGTTTTTGTAAAAAATTCATGAGCTTAATCAATTTTTCCTAGTTTCTTTATAATTATTATACAAATAATTATCTGTTAAAGTGAGTATTATGTCCTCATCCTTGTGGATTTTCTGTTCTTCCCTGGGAAATTGATCTAATCATACCAGGTCTTCATTTTTCCATAGTTTGTCTGTTACTTGACCATTTCTCTAACGTTGCCTTCATGCTCTTCAAGAAATCCTGCATCTTTGCAAGAGTTGGAATTTCAACTTGCAGTTGATGGTATTAAATTCAGGTTGCACTGTCATATATTAACATCTTAGACAGTCATCTGGGGATCAACTAAAGAACAAGACTTTGACCTTCTAAGAAGGGATAGAAGCTAGTGTTAACCAGAGAACAGATGGCTGTTCTTGGGCATACTCATTTTATAAATGCTCAGTTCATTAGTCCGTGGCCAGTGTTCATGCTGTGATGAGAGAATCGAATTGAAAAGAAATTTTCCAAATTTGGAAAATGGTCTTCCTCACTTAAAATCATATATCAAACCTTTTCTTTAATAAAATAACCATTTGCTTAATACCATAACAGAGGGGCATTAATAATAAGTTGCTCAATCTTTCTGATTTCTGATTCTTTTGGAAAACTTATTTGAAAACTGTTTCTAAATACATGTCCAAGGGTAAACAAAAATAATACAGAAAAATATAGAGTTGCCTGGTATGACTACACCTATTTAGTATTCAGGCACAGAAAAAGGGCAGGTTTCCTCTTTGTAGTAACATGTGAAGAAAGAATAAGGAAATTGAAGAAGTGTTAAAAATATAGTAGATTCATTTTGTGCACCCACTCTAATCAGAAACTACTTAACAGGCATCCATCACTATTAGGTTGGGCATATAGATAATATCTAAAAAAAATCTGTAATATCTAAAAAAATCTGTACAAATCCTTCTTTTGTTTTGATGGCATCATTTTAAATCTAATGAATAATTGACATTTGATAGTTGAGATCATGTCTATGAGTCATTTATTTTTGCATCTATGAGGCTGCCTTTCCTTTTTGAAGCTTAGTAACTGCATAATTAAATTGTCATTTAAAGAAGCAATAACCACAGCAGAAAGGCCAAATGCTCAAGTGACTCAAATGGCATATGGTAAAGCAGGACTGATATTTCTATTTTACGAGGATCCACAGTAAACTTACAGCATTAATGATATTAAGTGGATCATTTGCTGCTGTCTTCCTATTAAACTCAAGCAGAAATATTTGTTAACCTTAAGTGCATTTTGAAGTTATTCTATTTTTAATGATCAGAAAAACTAATAGCATCTTCCAGTTAGTATAATGAAATGACAACAAAACTCATCTAATCTCCAGCACATTTTGTGTTATATTACACATATTTAAGGGACATTTCCAGTGGCCTTCTCCTTTCAAGTAGAGTTAGGAAATATTATAAACACTGGATACAGTTTAACATTTAAAACGATTTCAAAGATTGAGGGATGTTCTGAATATTTTGTTTGTTTTTTTTTCTGCCATTATCATAAGATATACTTAAATACAAGGAGATATGACTGTTTCATTGACTAAGATAAGTTAATGAAGAGATAATATGAAATTTGATCTTAGAGCCAGTCCATCTCAAACAGACTTTGGAAACATTGTGAATTATTTCCTAGCTTTCAGTAGTCTCAATGTAATAGCTGGATCCTGACTAGTCTGGTGCCTTTTTCCTCCAGATTCCTCCAGAATCCTCATTCTGGAAAGTCCCAGGCTGAAAGTTACTGCTTAAACCTGGTCCTGTCTCTAACTACCGCTTCTACGACCTTCTCTTTCCCTTTGCTCTCCAAACTCCTGTTAACATGTCCATTCCATTTACTGCCTTGTTTATCTGTCCCATTCTCTTCTCAGCATTCACAGAATGGTTCTCTTTTCACCCTACTACTTGCTGAAATGTTATTTGAGAGGTTCCCGTGTTACTCTGTTAAAATACTGAATGGCTGCCTCTTAGCCTTCATGCTGAATGACATCCCTTTGTCACAGCAATGATACAGTAGAAAGGACACTGAAAACTTGATTTCAGTCTTGACTCTGCCACCCAGAGCTGATGGTGAGTCCTCAGACAGGTTATAAAACATTAGGAGATTGTCAAAGATTAAATATTATATATGTACATAAGAGAATTATTCAGGGCTACCCATTTCTTCTTGAAATCTTCTTCTTCATTAGATTCTGCAATGCTAGCTTGTCTTATTTCTTCATTATTGTCTTCACTAGCTTTTCTAACCCTGACACCCTACCATTGGTCCATCCCAAGATGTTCATTTCACATATAGTTGATGAGCTCATCCACTTTGATTCAAGGGTAATCCTCCTAAAACACAAATGATTTATAACATCTTATCCAAAACCTTCAATAAATCTCTGTTACTACAGAATGAAGTCATAGGTGTTTCATGCATTTTTTTTGGACAAGGTCTAAGTAGACAGAGTATATAATTAAGTGTCTTATATATACTATCAAAAGAAGTAATATTCAGAATGAATATTCTGAATGTTTTTTTCTATTATAGGAAGGATTTTCCACTGTTTAGGCTTACAAATATCTTTAAAAATTAATATTTGCTGAATTATTTTAGATTTTAATGTTAACACTATGAATTAATGTAGCCACTGGGTCACTGATTTTTTTAAATAATAGCTGTATTGCAATATAACACACATATAAAATTCAATGTTTTAAATACATAATTCAATGATTTTAGTATATTCAGAGTTATGCAATCATCTAATTGTACTACTAACTAATTTTAGAACATTTCATCACTCCCATAGAAACCCCATACCTATTAGCAGTCACTCCCCATTTCCGCCTCCCATATACCCTGTGTGTGTGTGTGTGTGTGTGTGTGTGTGTGTGTGCATGTATGTGCATAAGAGCACGCTCACATGCTCACTCACTCAGTCATGTCTGACTCTTTGTGACCTCATGGACCGTAGCCCACCAGGCTGCTCCATCCATGTGATTTTCCTGGGAAGAATACTTGAGTGGTGGCAATTTCCTCCTCCAGGGGATCTCCCCAAGAAATTGCTAATCTAATTTCTGTCTCTGGATTTGCCTCTTCTCAACAATTAATGTAAATAAAGTAATACAACATAGTCTTTTGTGAGAGACTTCTTTTACTTAGCATAGTAGTTCCAGGGTCATATATGTTGTAATAAGTATAAGTACTTATTGCTTTTCTGACTGTGTAACATTTCACTGAATGGATTTGCCTCATTTTGTTAATTCATTTTGTATTACTTGATGAGCATTTGATGTTGACTCGCTGATTTTAGGAGGCTTCCCTGATAGTTCAGTTGGTAAAGAATCCACCCGCAATGCAGGAGACTCCAGTTCAATTCCTGGGGTGGGAAGATCCGCTGGAGAAGGGATAGGCTACCCACTCCAGTATTCTTTGGTTTCCCTTGTGGCTCAGCTGGTAAAGAATCTGCCTGCAATGCAGGAGACCTGGGTTCGATCCCTGGGTTGGGAAGATCCGCTGAAGAAGGGAAAGGCTACCCATTCCAGTATTCTGGCCTGGAGAATTCTATGGACTGTATAGTCCATGGGGTCACAAAGAGTCAGGCACGACTGAGGACTTTCACTGATTTTTAAAGCTGAAAGGGAGCCCAGTGATTATTTACTCAAATGCTCTCCTTTTATGCACCTGAAACTGAAGCTCAAGAGGCACTCCTAGACCTTTATCTGGATACTTATTGTTTCTTATTATTTTAGATGCTAGGTTGATAAAGTATGATGTAAGCATTCATTCATTCTTTTATTCATTTATCCAAATGGTTAATAAATAGTCTTGGGTAACCAAGTCCTGGGTAGCAAAAACAGTTATAATCCTTGTCCTCATGAAGCTCAGTTTAGTGGGGAATAAGCTGATAATCAAATAGTCACATAAATAAAAACAGAATTATTAACAGAACTATGATAAGGGCTGTGTAGGAGAGATTCAGGAATTGACGTCAGGGAGGATAATTTAGCTGTGATCTTCAAATAAGTGATAATTAAACAGGTAAAGTGAAAGTCGCTCAGTCGTGTCTGACTCTTTGTGACCCTGTGGACTATAGAGTCCATGGAATTCTCCAGGCCAGAATACTGGAGTGGGTAGCCGTTATCTTCCCAACCCAGGGATCAAACCCAGGTCTCCCACATTGCAGGCGGATTTTTTACCAGATGAGTCACCAGGGAAGTCCAATTCAATTTTAACCAGGCAAAGTGGGCAGAAAAGAGCATTCTAAGTGTAGTAAAAGAATGTGTAAAGGCCCTGTGGCTTTAGGAGCTTGGCATATTGGGGGTGGGGGGTGAAGAGGCCAGGAACCAGTGTAACAGAGAACTGAGGGGACGGGGAGCATGGTATAAAATGATACTGGAGCTATAAGTAAAGCCAGGTACCCCAAGACAGGGAAATGGTTTTGGTCTTTTTCCTACGTGCACTGGACTACTGAAGTATTTTAATCCCAAAGGTAATGCAAACAAAAAGACTGGGCATTGCCTACCCTTCTCTCCTAGGGCTTTGATGCATTACAGAAGATCACAGTTCCTGGGTAATACATAGCTGTTTTGCCAAAACTTGTGATACAATTTAATGTGGTAGCATTTAATTTAAAGTTTGCTTTTATCAAATTCCCTATTATCTGAAGTAGAAACTTGTGTTCTTCTCACGGAGTAGACAGCCTCCTTGTTAGAATTTCTCAATTCAATTTTGTAAAGAACTATTTTTTCTAACCCTCCTACAGAATAAGCAATCAAAACTACTTGAGAAGTAATAAATAGATATTTAAAGGTCACATTTATTTTTTCATTGCACAATAAATGTTTTGGACTTGTAAAACTCTAGAGTGCAGAAATAGTTCTCTAAACAGCAAATGGTTAATACCTAATTCTTCAACCTAAATGCTGTTAACTTGGTCCATTGCCTCCCAGGCAGTGTATGAATAGAACCAGGAAGCTTTTGTACAAAAGCAGGTCATGCCTGTATGCATGCTCAGTCGCTTCAGTTATATCCAACTCTGTGTGACCCCATGGACTGTAGCCTGCAGTATGCCTATATGGGTGTGAATCCAAAGCTTTCATTAAATTTTATAGAGTCTACCTGTGCACCAAAAGCTAAAAATCAACCTTTTTGAGAAGAGAAACAATCCATAAATTATTAGGGAAAATATTGGGGTTTATTTTGTATCACTTATGGAAGTTAAGGCATCATAGTTTAAAAAAACAACAATAACAACAGTATTAAGAGCTATCGCTAAGCTAATACCTTGAGAACGATATCCTTACATTTTAAAAAATGATATAGTGATAGTCAAAATAATCCTGATTATGCCAAGGTGGAGAAGGGAATGGCAACCCACTCCAGTGTTCTTGCTTAGAAAATTCCAGGGACAGAACAGCCTGGAGGGCTACAGTCTATGGGGGTCCTAAAGAGTTGGACTGGAGGAGGAAATGGCAACCCACTCCAGTATTCTTGCCTGGAGAATCCCATGGACAGAGGAGCCTGGCAGCCTCCAGTCTATGGGGTCACAAGAGTCGGACACAACTGAGCAACAAAGCATAGCATAGCACATGCCAATAGGATTAATTATCTATTATACAGCAGTTACTTGCAAACTGTAGTCCCCAGATCACCCTCTTAGGAATCATATTTAGCACTTATGAAGGGTATAGATCCTGGAGCTATGCCAGACCTCTGGAATCAGACTCCCTAGAGTGGAAGCCAAGAGTCTGACTTTTTAACTAGGATCCCAGGTGATGGTAATGTCTACCCACATTTGTAAAGTGTTAAAAAAAATTACTAAATAACAACTCCTTTTCTCTGTTTTGATAAACCAGCCTTACCCAATTCACTGGGCTTCCCTAGTGGCTCAGTTGGTAAAGAATACACCTGCAATAGTGGGGACAGTCTGCAATGCAGGAGACCTGGGTTCGATCCCTGAGTCGGGAAGATCTCCTGGAGAGGGAAATGGTGATCCACTCCAGTATTCTTGCTTAGAGAATCCCATGGACCAAGGAGCCTGGCAGCCTACAGTCCACGGGGTCACAAGTGTCAGAAATGACTTAGTAACTAAACCATCACCACCACCCAATTAATTGAGTTGGATAGTAGTGCTAGTACCATGTAACAAACACTAACTATGTGTCAGAAGCTGTCCCTAAGCTACCCCGAGTTCTTAAAACCATTCTGCAGGGAAATATTAATAGATATTATTATCCACAATTTACAGGTGGAGAAATTAAATGACTTGTTACAATAGAGGTCCTGCTGGCATCAGATCCTTTGTTTTCATTCTGTAAAGCAACCTCTTGTTGTAACTGCTGTATTAGTGACCCACTACAAGAATTATCCAGAAAATAGAAAATGAATGGAGTTATATATGAATCTTACAGTCACAGTTAACATCCACCAAAATCCATGGTCATCAACAATTAGGGTTGTAATGAACAGCATGTAACACATGAGCTTATTTTGCTAAGTACAACTGTCTGACACATTTCTAAAAGAAGCTTCCAGAGGTAACACTTTATAGGTAGGAATAGTGTGAATATAAGAAAATTGCTTCCAGTTGTTACAATTTAACAAGCAGAGAATATAAAGGAAAAACCAAGAGTTACATTATGCAAAATGACACTAAAATCTACCAGTTTGTTGTTGTTCAGTCGCTAAGTCATGTCCAACTCTTTGGACCAATGGACCCAGCATTCCAAGTTTCCCTGTCCTCCCCTGTTTGCGGGAGTTTGCTCAGATTCATGTCCATTGAGTGGGTGATTCTATCTAGCCATCTCATCCTCTGCTACCCGCTTCTCCTTTTGCCTACATTCTTTCCCAGCATCAGGGTCTTTTCCAGTGAGTTGGCTCTTTGCATCAGATGGCCAAGTCACCATCTAACAAAAAAAAGAAAATTTATTGTAACCCAGTAGAGGTGCTGGAAGACATGTCTGTGGGGCTTCTTTAAAACATGAGCTTTTACCAGGTTTTTGCCTAAGGTTGATCAATCTGTGATATGTATGTGATATCACTTGAATTATGCTTCATTTCATTCAACACCTTCACTGGACACTAATAATGAAATTACTCAAATTTTTAAAATCTTGACAGTCATTTATTTTATAAGCTTTTATTTGTGAAGAGTCCAGATCTCTTTGCTAATAAATATAATTTAATCAACTCTTGACATTTAGAGAATGACAGAAACCAAAGTTTCTAATTATTATTCTAGTGCCAATTTTTGAAATGTTTGCATTTCTGTTATGAAATCATCAGATTAAGAAATTGAATTTGACTCTTAAGGAAGCTTTCTTATAATGACATGATTTATTTGAAGATACCTTCACAGATTATTTCTTTGGGGGAAAAGAATTTTAATTATTTAAGAGAAATGACTATTGGTTTGGATAATGTTCAAAACCAATTCTCTGGGAAACTGGAAACCAGAAATTTTCCCTGGGTCTGATATGACTGGGCTTATCACCCTCCATATATAATGATAAACATGCTATTCCTTTTGGTCCCATGGGAAACATGGCTCTTCAGTAGCCATCTATAGAAAATACTATGTTCAGTTAATGAGAGAACTAGTCAATACACATTTATATTTACACTGGAACTTTAGAAAATGTTAGGTGATGCTACAGTCAGGAGAATGTTCAAGAACATGGTGAGAAGTGAAAGATCTTTTGTGATTGTGCACAGGCTCCTTTGAGACATTAAAATATCATTTCCAAGTTTCCAAGGGAATCTTTTTTTAATTAATTTTTATTGGAGTTCAATTGCTTTACAATGTTTCTGTTGTACAGAAAAATGAATCAGCTGTACATATGCATATTTCCCCTCTTTTGAACTTCCTTCCTATTCAACTCATCACAGTGCATTGAGTAAAGTTCCCTGTGCTATATAGTATGTTCTCATTAGTTTTATATATATATATATATATATATCTTAAGTTTTTATTTATTTTTGGCTGTGCTGGATCTTTGTTGCTATGAGCTGACTCTTTGTTTCTCTCTGGTTGCGGTGCCTTGCCTTATTGTGATGGCCTCTATTGTTGCAGAGCATGGACTCTAGAGCTCGCAGGCTTCAATAGTTGTGGTACACAAGCTTAGCTGCCCTGCAGCATGTGGGATCTTCCTGGACCAGGGATGAACTGGTGTCCCCTGCACAAAGAGGCTGATTCTTAACCACTGGACCACCAGAGAAGTCCAGTTATTTATTTTATACGTAGTATCAACAGTGTGAAAGTGAAAGTCCCTCAGTCATGTCTGACGCTTTGTAACCCCATGGACTATACGGTCCATGGAATTTTCCAGGTCAGACTACTGGAGTGGGGGATCCCTTCTTCAGGGGATCTTCCCAACCCAGGGATCAAAGCCATGTCTCCCACATTGCAGGCAGGTTCTTTTACAGCCGAGCACAAGGGAAGCCTACATCAATAGTGTATATGCGTCAACACCAATCTCCCAATTCCTCCCACCCCCCCACCAATTTCCCCCTTGGTGTAGGGCAGTGAAGCTTGAATGCTGGGAGGGATTGGGGGCGGAAGGAGAAGGGGAGGACAGAGGATGAGATGCCTGGATGGCATCACCGACTCGATGGACATGAGTCTGAGTAAACTCAGGGAGTTGGTGATGGACAGGGAGGCCTGGCGTGCTGCGATTCATGGGGTTGCAAAGAGTCGGACACGACTGAGTGACTGAACTGAAATGAACTGAACACTTATAAAGTTCCTTATTTTTTGTTCTTGCAATGGAATATATGTGTTTTCTTACAAACAATTTAGTAGAAATCTGTATTTCAGATTTTTTGGTTGTTGTTTAGTTGCCAAGTCATGTCCAACTCTTTGAGACCCCATGGACCTGCCGAGCTCCTCTGTTTATAGGATTTCCCAGGCAAGAATTCTGGAGTGGATCACCATTTTCTTCTCCAGGATTTCAGAGTTTAGTGTTATTTTAAAGTTATATATGGATCTAATGAGTCTTCACTCCTTCCTGTCTGTGCTCTACTGTGATAGCTAATCAGTGAATTTCTGGAGGTAGTTGAAGAACTCGGAACAGACTTACTGTGTGTGGGGAAAGCAGCAAGTTTGTGCTGACCACATAGAGCATCCAAAATGTGAGACAAACAGGAGATCAAACACGGCTTCCACTCTCTCTTTTAACCATTTTTACTCTTTTGTTTTTCCTTTTCTTTAGATGCATAAGTTTTCTTTTAGCTGAATGATTTTCAGCTTGACATTACATTGAAACTAGGATGGATGTAAGATGGGAAAAATAAAGTCATCAACAAATTAACTGAACAAAACAAAACCACTATCCTGTAGGATATGCACTCCTTCACTAAGAAGGTACTTCTAAAAGCCCTTAAAGTCAAGACTCGGCTAAAGATGATAGAACGCCCATCCCTAGGTACAGCGGGCACTCACAGGACCTGCTGCTGGCCTTCACTGTTTTAGGCAGACACTTGGAGGTGGGTTGGCCAGTTGGCATGTGGGGAGAGTAACGTGGCACACATAGTTGGCCCACCCTAAGCCTCCAAGATTTTTGTACTGTAATTATGGGAAGCCATATTTTAAAAAGATCATACATTTTTTAAAAAATTTGGGAAGCCACATTTTTAAAAGATAATACATTTTTAAAAGTGGGAGTATAGTTGAGTAACAATGCTGTGTTCGTTTCATACGTACAGCAAAGTGATCCAGGCATACATTTTTAAAGCTGCAATAATTTTGTTTAAAAATGGTTGCATGGAAAAAAATGGTTGCATGTTCACTGGCCTACAGTAGTTTAAAAAGCATTCTCAGAGTGTGAGGGTAAAACCCTACCTCTGAAGCAAACTTTTGTGTCTGCAAATATCAAAAGTGGCTGATGTGATCCTGGCGAGCCCAGGGGAACCCAAACAAGGCATTGGCAACCCTCACTTTTCCTTCGGAACAACCGTAATTAGAGCAGCTGGAATATTTGCCATCTCATTGGTTTATTTGCTTTTTTTTTAAAGCTTAGACTTTAATCTTACTTTTAAATGTTTTTTATAAATCAGTCACATATGGCTTGATTGTAGATGTCAAGTGGCTGCTGGGAGCATTAGGTAAAAGCCTTTCATGAGCATGCACTGCTCGGTTTCCCTGACATCTGGCTCCAGCCCTGTCTCTCTCTGCCCTCCTCCCGCCATTCCAACTGCCCTTCTTCAACCCTGTGGTGTCTATTTATTTACTTAAATCCTAGCCTCTTAAATAAAGCATAATAATAGAATACTCTTCTGAAAAGAGCAGAAAAGAGGGAGTTACATGGCCACTGACAGAATAATAGAAGAGGTGGAGAAAACCTTTGAAAGGACTCCCCAGCAGAGGATCTGTTCCCTCCTTTGCCTCCTATTTATAGGAAGGCAACCTCCCCCCTCCTTTCTTTGTTACCAGTAGCTCCATGCCAAGTCTTCCCCTTTTGGTGAAATCTTCATGCTCTGTCCTTGTGTGTTTTAATATTTCTAAGATTACTTTTGGGATATTATCTTGCATACACAAATACTGTTATAGAATTTCCAAAACACCCAGGAGTGCTAATATAGTGGATTCAGGCGCATTTCAGGGCTAGCTTTTATTTTGATATATTTTCTCAGCAAGTAAGTCATATTCTCACTCCATTAAGAAATCTTGGCTTTTTCAAATGGGTCATTACTGGCAATTTCTTTAGTAATAAAATGCTGGCTGCCACTGTTCAGAAAATAACTTCAGGGAGGAAAAGGAGATATTTCAAATTAGCATTACAGAAGGTGGGAGGGGCGGGTGCCCACTGAGGCCCCCTGTGCTAATTAAATTCTCATGGGTTGCCTCTTGAACAATACGCAGCAGCAGATGAAGAACCTGAACCAGCTGGAGATCACCCTTAATTGTAAACTCCACCCCAAGACGCCAGTCAGTTGATGAAATCCCTCTGCTTTCAGAGCTTTAGCTCTTCGGGCAAAAAGTAGATTTGCCAGAATTTCATTTTTCCGGTCAGATGACTGAGAATAGAGTGTATTTTCCCTCTCTGGTGGAGCCTCTTTTAGAAAAGAGACATTTAGCAATGTACGTCTTTTCAAATGATCCAGCAGTCAAGAATGTCATCCTCAGAGAGTACGGGAGCTCAAGCAATGATCATAATCAGTTGACTGAATTCTTATTTCTTTAGGCCACAGCTGGAATTTGTGAGCTCACAGTGACCCCCCAGAATAGCCTGGTGCTCTGTCACCCAGGTCAGCCAAATGCTTTCCTGGTGTGCTGCTGCAGGTTGACTGTTTGCTCCCAGCAGGTGAAATTGGGGCTTTTAGTGAATGAGATGCTTTCTTTATCAAGCATAATCTTCCCCAAAGACATCACGTGTCCTAAGAACTTACAAAAGGAATTTGGCAGCAAAGCAAAAAAGAGAAGAGTTGAAAGCTAAGAAATTTCACATCAGCATGAACTTTGTACAAGCTAATAGGTAATATCTTCACAAGTGTATGTAGTTGTGCTAAGTGGTGAAGAAATAGTATCTGAAGGTTGACATTGACACATCACAATTGTCAGTGCACTTTTCTACAGATGATTTTGTTTAATTCTTGCAGTAACTCTGTAAGGGAAATTGCATGGATAATCTCCATTTTACTGATGATAAAACTGAGGATTCAAAAAGTCAAAAGGTCTGCCCAGTAGTCTGCAGCCAGTAGGTCATAGGCCAAGGTTCTAACAGCTCTCGTGTCCAAAATAGGTGTTATTTTTATTTCAAAGATCTGATTTAACCAAGTTCTCATCAGAATGCTTAGGAAGATAAACTACTATCATCACTGCTATCATTTTTTTTTTGTTTATTCATTCATTCAACATTTACTAATCACCCATTTTCAAATCAGGAAAACAGCCAGGTAGAAAGGACTTTTCATTGCTTAGAACAGAGAAATTCATATACACAAAAGTAAGGTATTTAATTTTTTGGAGTACATACCTCAATTTTTCATCTTCAGATGAATATTTATTAAGCACTTGCTTTTAGACAGGAAGTATCATAGTACAAAGGAGAATATATGCCAAAGAAAATGACTCCTCCCCACCTAGAGCTTATAGAGTAGCTGGGGTGGGATGGGGTGGACTTTAAACAAATAAATGGTACACGGTGCTGTTGATAGGCTAAGGAAATAGAAGTGGAAATTGCTCATACCTCTTGAGACAATTTGATAATATGACAGCCTTACTTGAAGTGCTTTGTATGTTCTTGTATGGCTTAATATTTTTTGTCCAGTTGCACTTGTTTTGAATTTAAAATACTATGGGAAGAAAAAGAATCCATATATTTGATAGGAACCAATGACTTCTAGAAATCAATAGTGGCTCAGTGGCCTAGTGACTCAGTGGTAAAGAATCTACCTGCAATGCAGGAGATGAGGGTTCAATCCCTGGATCAGAAAGATCCCCCAGAGAAGGAAGTGGCAATCACTCTGGTATTCTTGCCTGGGAAGTCCCATGGACAGAAGAGCCTGGTGGTCTACAGTCCATGGGATCACAAAAGAGCAGGACATGATTTAGCAACTAAACAATAACTTCTAGTATTGAAATAAAGCAGGGAAAAGGGTGGCCTATGAATTTGTTTCCTTTTCAATAAGCTGCAATTAACAACAGAAGGTGTGCATGCATGCTAAGTTGCTTCAGTCATGTCCAACTCTGTGCAGCCCTGTGGACTGTAGCCCAGCAGGCTCACTGTCCATGGGATTCTCCAGACAAGAATACTGTAGTGGGTTGCCATGTCCTCCTCCAGGGGATCTTCCCAATGCAGGGATCAAACTCAAGTCTCTTATGTCTCCTGCATTGGGAGGCAGGTTCTTTACCACTAGCGCCACCTGGGATAGTCTATATGAATGCCAAATAAGTGATAAAAACAAGAACCAGGAGCCAGCGGACAGAGACATTCTTGGAGGTGACTAGGGAGTGTTCTTAGAGAAGAGAGCTTCAGTTCAACAAGGCTTTGCCAGACATAGAGAAAGTACGAAAAGGGGGAGAGGGAGAGACAAGGACGCAAGAAGAGGACTTCACAGAAGAAGAAGAAAAATGTGAAGCTTGAATGGAAAGGGCATTTATTAGGTCTACAGAGTAACTAGCCTAAGAAGAGATGAGGGCTTGTGGTGGTAGAAAATTGGAGATAAACTTGAAAAAGTACAGTCGCAGCATGCAAGTCCTTGCGGGCCAGGCCAAGAAACTTAGATTTTATCACTTTGACAGAAGAATTTTGAACCTGAGAGTGAAATCATGAAGTGACATTCTGGCATGATAAGTTTCATGGCAGCTTTGTTTCCTTGTTTCCATCCCCAGACCCTTCTCTTTACACCACATGAACCTGTGCATCTGCATTAACTTAATCTACCATTTTAAAAATGGTTGATGTTCATATAAAATTAGAAACAAACAGATGGCTTTTTGTCAAGCAAAGAAGCATTATTCAGATATATTCTGATTTCTGAGCAGAAAACAACAGTGTAATGCATTAGTAAATGAAAACACTGACATGGGTAGCCTCTTGATGCCCAAGGTTCTTTATATTCAGGGTCAACTCATATTAAGAAAACATTTAAAAAGATGAATATTTATATAACAAATATATATAACAAATATATATCCAATCAGAGTCAGCATTTGTTAATTTAGCAAAATAAGTTTTTAGCTGAGCTCATTATCACCGAGCATTATTTCTTGTCAACCCTTTTCAACAAGGAAGGAATCTAAAGATGACCCTAAAATAGCCACTGGGTAACTCATCATGCCTTTTTTACTCTTGTGATGGAAAATTGTACTGCTCACCCAATCTCCTTCTAACTCTTATGTTTCTCAACCCCTTGCATTTAGCCAGAGCCCCTGTGGTTGGTTTAGTCAGGAGGCCGTGAGAGGCAGTGATGAGTGTCATTTCCTTGAAGCATTGAGGGGCCAGTGCACAACCTTCCAGATGTCTTCCTCTACTGGTGCAGTAATCTCAGATGCCATGAGTTAGTTGAGCCATAAGAAGAATATACACAGTTTGCTGGGTCATCACCATGGAGTGAGGTGGCCTGGAGAGTTACTCTGCTTACATCAGGATTTGCATGAATAGGTTATAAACCTTCGTTCTCTAAAGACTCAGTGACTTAAGCCTGACTTTTCTGACTAATCCAGTCCCTTATCTTTCACCTATTTGTATCCTCTTTTTACTTCCCTGAATTATGTTGAGAGTCTTTGGACAAAACTAGCTAATTTCTATTAAGTCACCTTAATGCAGTCTGCTAGTCCTTGGAAATAGCTTGAAATAACAGGTCTGGGGATTAAAAGGGAAAATTCTGTCAATCTTACCTAGATTCTCTGGTCAACTGGAGACTGTATGTTTTGAATAGGGCTTATGTTAACTGCCCTTAGTTCTTTCAGTTGTACATTTTTAAGCATATTTCCTTTGCAAGAAACATAATGTTCTCCTAAGAGAACTTTGGCAGAAAAAGAAGATCCTTTCTCTGATCCGTTCAACTAGCAGTGAGTTTGGTTCACTGTGGCTTTCAGTTACTCATGGATAATCAGTGATAATGAACTGCTTCTAAACCTTTAGGGGATAGAAATGGTTGAGTAGCATGTTGAACTAAATGGTTTATGTTGGTAGCTACTCTCCTGTTTAAAGACTGTTGGGTTGTGGATATTTTCCCAGCAGTATTGGCCATTTAGTTGAAATCTTGTTATCCTGGACAAGTGCACTGATTTACATGAACTGTTCAAAATTCAAAATCTCATAAAGCATATTGATAGAGGTGGAGAATGATGTTAATATTAGTTTATTTGAGAGCTAACACTAGCTGATGACGTTAAGCTTAGCCTAAAGAAATGCTTTTCAGGATTCCAGCAATGTCAAGCATCTCAATGTTTAGGTTATCTGACAAAAGTCTATCAAAACATGAAAAATAACCAAATGAAACTTAATGCTAGAATGTATTTCAAAGGTTAATGTAAAGTATACTCTGGTCTCACAATTCAGGAAAGATTTCATCATTATTTTATTGCTGAATGAAACGTGGGTTCTTGTATCAGTTGGGAAAAGCACACCTTGCATATAAATATACCACAGCTAAGTATATATTCTATGCAGCCTAAGTGCACTATCTGCACATCCTATTTATCTGAATAACCCACCTGATAAAAGCTGAATTGTTTATAGCTGAACAGGTGTTTGTCCTGGGTTCCTCCTTCAATGATGCACTCATCTGACTTTGTGAAGCCAGTGCACATCCTGTCCTGTATCACCTGTAGGCTAGCCCTTATATCTTGTGAATCAGTTGTCAGGTGTCAGTCATGATTCTCAGCAGTGTTCAAATCCAGTTCTAAGCGGTTCTGGAAAGTGGCATAAGCAAACCTGATACAATCAGTGGAGCAACTGAGTAAATTTCAGTTTGTTCAAGAAGCTGAATATATTGAATAATAGGTATGCTAAGTATTTTCAATAAATTGCAATTTTCCATAGATGAAATACCACTTTTCAGAGAAGCCACAAAGCCTTTATGGTTGAACTTGTCCTTAGAGTTGAAGACCTGAAACCAACTCTTGGGGTCTATCAAGGCTGAAAGGCTTGGCCACTTTCTAGTTGTGTGATGCTGGGAAGGGCATTTAAACTCTCTTGGCCTCAGTTTTCTCATCTGTAAAATGGGAAGAATAAGAGTTACCTACTTAGAGGGTGATAGAGAGGAATAAGTGAATTAATGTATATGAAGTGCTTGGAACATTCTCTGAATGTCTTGCAGATTAATAAATGCCATATAAGCATTTGCTAGGATTATTTTAGGGACGTTTCAGCCACTGTATCAAATACTAAAACTATGGAAAATAATATTCTTAACAAAATTGTGCTGATTTAAACCTTTTGATATGGAATAAAAATGATCACCTCTAACTGCACTATGTTAATTTAAAACAGCTATTCAAGTTTATATGCCTTATGGAATAGGCCATAAGTTGCTTTTTAAAAATAATTCCCAAATGACATTTATCTTTTCTCATAAAATAAAGCCTAGAAAAAAGATAGTCATTTTAATTTTGTAATAAACCAAAGAACTCCACAAAAATATGGATGATGGGTAAATGGGGCATTATTTTTATGATGAATGGATACTGGGTACTTTTAGCTTTCCAATAATCATCTCATGCTGTGGCCAATAATTCTCCAATTCCTGTGGAATGAAATTAGCTTTTAAGTCTTTAAGGCTGGAATTTCTCTCCTTCATATATAACTATTGAGTTAATTTTGGAAAAAAAACTTTAAAAGCCAGGAGATTGTTTTTTAATATTGTTTTTAGTGTTACTCAATTGACAAACATGTCCCTTGATAACAGGTGTAAGCAAATATTTTCAGTGGAGGGCCAGATAGTGGTATTTAGGATGATATATAAATATATGAAGGACCACGCAGTCTGTCACAACTGCTTTGCTCTGGCAGTGGCGCGTGAATGCAGCCGTAGACGACAAGGAAATGAATGGACATGGCTGTGTGCCCAAAACACTATATTAGGAAAAACAGGCAGCATCAGAATGGATCTGGTCCATGGACCATAGTTAGTTGACCTCTGTTCTGTGGAATTCCTATTTTTACTAGGGTAAAATATACATGCACATATATATAATTGTGTACTTGCACACGTATTCATGTGTGCACATTGATTTGAGAATCATAAAGATGAAATGAAAAAAATATGCACATTGAAGAATTTAAGGAAGGGCTTCCCTGGGGGTCCAGGGTTGAGAGTCCGTCTTGCAATGCAGGGGACACGGGTTCAATCCCTGGTCAGGGAACTAGGATCCTGCATGCTGTAGAACAGCTAGGCCTGTGCACTTCAGCTGGGGAGCCCGCCCACCACTAGAGAGTCCATGCACCACAATGAAAGGTCACACATGCCTTAGCTGAGACCATAAGCAGCCGAATAAATAAATTGTTTCTTTAAATTTAAAAAAAGAAGGAAAAGAAGGAATTTAAAGAAGAAATAAAGGATGATACTTTATTTAGTATTCTTTTTTTTAAGTTTATTTCTTAATATACTTTTATTTTATTTTATTTTTTCATTTATTTGTATTAGTTGGAGGCTAATTACTTTACAATATTGTAGTGGTTTTTGCCATACATTGACATGAATCAGCCATGGATTTACATGTGTTCCCGATCCCGATTCCCCCTCCCGCCTCCCTCCCCACCCCATCCCTCTGGGTCTTTCCAGTGCACCAGCCCTGAGCACTTGTCTCATGCATCCAACCTGGGCTGGTGATCTGTTTCACCCTTGATAGTATACTTGTTTCAATGCTATTCTCTCAGAACATCCCACCCTCGCCTTCTCCCACAGGGTCCAAAAGTCTGTTCTGTACATATGTGTCTCTTTTTCTGTTTTGCATATTGGGTTATCGTTACCATCTTTTTTAAATTCCATATATATGCGTTAATATACTGTATTGGTCTTTATCTTTCTAGCTTACTTCACTCTGTATAATGGGCTCCAGTTTCATCCATCTCATTAGAACTGATTCAAATGAATTCTTTTTAACGGCTGAGTAATATTCCATGGTGTATATGTACCACAGCTTCCTTATCCATTCGTCTGCTGATGGGCATCTAGGTTCTTCCATGTCCTGGCTATTATAAACAGTGCTGCAATGAACATTGGGGTACACCTGTCTCTTTCAGATCTAGTTTCCTCGGTGTGTATGCCCAGGAGTGGTATTGCTGGCTCATATGGCAGTTCTATTTCCAGTCTTTTAAGGAATCTCCACACTGTTCTCCATAGTGGCTGTACTAGTTTGCATTCCGACCAACAGTGTAAGAGGGTTCCCTTGTCTCCACACCCTCTCCAGCATTTATAGCTTGTAGACTTTTGGATAGCAGCCATCCTGACTGGTGTGTAATGGTACCTCACTGTGGTTTTGATTTGCATTTCTCTGATAATGAGTGATGTTGAGCATCTTTTCATGTGTTTGTTAGCCACCTGTATGTCTTCCTTGGAGAAATGTCTGTTTAGTTCTTTGGCCCATCTTTTGATTGGGTCATTTATTTTTCTGGAGTTGAGCTGGAGGAGTTGCTTGTATATTTTTGAGATTAATCCTTTGTTGCTTCATTTGCTATTATTTTCTCCCAGTCTGAGGGCTGTCTTTTCACCTTGCATATAGTTTCCTTTGTTGTGCAAAAGCTTTTAAGTTTCATTAGGTCCCATTTGTTTATTTTTGCTTTTATTTCCAATATTCTGGGATGTGGGTCATAGAGGATCCTGCTGTGATTTATGTCAGAGAGTGTTTTGCCTATGTTCTCCTCTAGGAGTTTTATAGTTTCTGGTCTTACATTTAGATCTTTAATCCATTTTTGAGTTTATTTTTGTGTATGGTGTTAGAGAGTGTTCTAGTTTCATTCTTTTACAAGTGGTTGATCAGTTTTCCCAGCACCACTTGTTAAAGAGGTTGTCTTTTTTCCATTGTATATCCTTGCCTCCTTTGTCAAAGATAAGGTGTTCATAGGTTCGTGGATTATCTCTGGGCTTTCAATTCTATTCCATTGATCTATATTTCTGTCTTTGTGCCAGTACCATACTGTCTTGATGACTGTGGCTTTGTAGTATAGTCTGAAGTCAGGCAGGTTGATTCCTCCAGTTCCATCCTTCTTTCTCAAGATTGCTTTGGCTATTCGAGGTTTTTTGTATTTCCATACAAATTGTGAAATTATTTATTCTAGATCTGTGAAAACTACCGTTGGTAGCTTGATAGGGATTGCATTGAATCTATAGATTGCTTTGGGTAGTATAGCCATTTTCACAATATTGAGTCTTCCAATCCATGAACACGGTATGTTTCTCCATCTACTTGTGTCCTCTTTGATTGCTTTCATTAGTGTTTTATAGTTTTCTATATATAGGTCTTTCATTTCTTTAGGTAGATTTACTCCTAAGTATTTTATTCTTTTTGTTGCAATGGTGAATGGTATTGTTTCCTTAATTTCTCTTTCTGTTTTTCTCATTGTTAGCATATAGGAATGCAAGGGATTTCTGTGTGTTAATTTTATATCCTGCAACATTACTGTATTCATTGATTAGCTGTAGTAATTTTCTGGTAGAGTCTTTAGGGTTTTCTATGTAGAGGATCATGTCATCTGCAAACAGTGAGAGTTTTACTTCTTCTTTTCCTATCTGGATTCCTTTTATTTCTTTTTCTGCTCTGATTGCTGTGGCCAACACTTCCAAAACTATATTGAATAGTAGTGGTGAGAGTGGGCACCCTTGTCTTGTTCCTGACTTTAAGGGAAAGGCTTTCAATTTTTCACCATTGAGGGTAATGCTTGCTGTGGGTTTGTCATATATAGCTTTTATTATGTTGAGGTATGTTCCTTCTATTCCTGCTTTCTCGAGAGTTTTTATCATAAATGGATGTTGAATTTTGTCAAAGGCTTTTTCTGTATCTACTGAGATAATCATATTTAGTATTCACTGATTAATTACCCAAAGACTCTTTCTGAACACGGTCCAGAGCTGGTTTACCATTTTTATTTTGTTCTGAAATCAACCTATGAGGTTTTCACTTGCTTTTGATCAAAACTACCCTTTAAAATTCTTTAGTCTTGTTATTGTGTATAGAACTCTATATAATAGAGTTTTATTGTGTATAGAACTGTATAGTAATATTTTATATATATATATATATATATATATTCCAAATTTGAGAATCACTGAGCAAGACTTTAAAAAAAGGATAGCTATGTACAGACTTCTGGGTGGTTGAATATTTTTTTCCTAAAATATCTATCAAGTTATTTGAGAGAATGGAGAATTCTACTATATTTCTTCTTGCCTGCAAAATTGTCTTCATTTTTAAAATGTTAAGCCTTTCTGTCTTTAATGTGCATTAATAGATTTGTTTGCTACTGTACATTGTATGTGAATTCCTTCAGGTTAAGTGACTTATATATGTAAAAGCACTTAATGCAGCTCCTGACCTGGTCAATGTTTGTCACTTTTGCATCAAACCCCTGTCTGTTTATGTCCATATGCACATTTTTCTTTGAGGGATTACAGAGAAGAACTGAACCCCCTGTTCTGTGTCTTTCCAAGTTTGCCCTTTCTTCTGGGTCTTTCAGTTCAGTTCAGTTCAGTTCAGTTCAGTCGCTCAGTCGTGTCCGACTCTTTGCGACCCCGTGAACTGCAGCACACCATGCTTCCCTGTCTATCACCAACTCCTGGAGTCCACCCAAACCCATGTCCATTGAGTTGGTGATGCCATCCAACCATCTCATCCTCTGTCGTCCCCTTCTCCTCTTGCCCTCAATCTTTCCCAGCATCAGGGTCTTTTCAAATGAGTCAGCTCTTCACATCCGGTGACCAAATATTGGAGTTTCAGCTTCAACATCATCCTTCAACATCATCCACCCAGGACTGATCTCCTTTAGGATGGACTGGTTGGATCTCCTTGCAGTCCAAGGGACTCTCAAGAGTCTTCTCCAACACCACAGTTCAAAAGCATCAATTCTTTGGTGCTCAGCTTTCTTTATAGTCCAACTCTCAGATCCATACATGACCACTGGGAAAACCATAGCCTTGACTAGATGGACCTTTGTTGACAAAGTAATGTCTCCGCTTTTTAATAAGCTGTCTAGGTTAGTTGTAACTTTCTTTCCAAGGAGTAAGCATCTTTTAATTTCATGGCTGCAATCACCATCTGTGGTGATTAAGAAGAGTTAATAGTTATCAGTTTGAATCTGAGGGCTCCTTACTATTAGAGCAGCATCTTCTTTGAGAATGTGATGAGGTCTGTTTTACCAGGTGTGAAATCACAAAAGCCTTGGTGAAGACACACAGAGATGTGTAGCTTTAGACACCTATTTTAAAAAAGGTTTTCATTTAGTCACTAAGTTGTGTCCAACTCTTTGTGACCCCATGGACTGCAGCACACCAGACTTCCCTGTCCTTTGCTATCTCCCAGACTTTGTTCAAACTCATGTCCATTGAGTTGGTAATGCTATCCATCTATCTCATCCTCTTCATCCTCTTCTCCTGCTCTCAATTTTTCCCAACGTCAGGGTCTTTTGCAATGAGTCAGCTCTTTGCTCAGGTGGCCAAAGTATAGGAGCTTCAGCTTCAGCTTCAGCATTAGTCCTTCCAGTGCATATTCAGCGTTGATTTCCTTCAGGATCGCCTGGTTTGATCTTTTTGCTGTCCAAGGGACTCTCAGGAGTCTTCTCCAGCACCACAGTTCAGTTGTAAGGGAGCACAACTTAAAAATGGGTCTCAGTTCTACCCCTTTAACTTCGTGGAATTCTGAGCAGAACTACTAATCCAGAATGACTTTTAGTATCCTGAATGTCAAAATAAGTTTAGTACTCTAGAAAGAAAATGTAATTAGTTGATTTAAAAAAAAATTTCTCTTCCAGCCTGAGTGTAGAGAATCAATGCAGACTGGGCTAAAGGCCCAGACCTTTAAAGCTTACTGGACATAATTAACGATTTACCAGGATGAATATATTCTCTTGGGAGAAATTACAATTGCCTGTTATTTATTAGCTGAAAACAATTTAAACAATTTAAAATATTATTTTTTCTTGGATATAGTACTTATTAAGCTTCACTGCAGTGAAGCTAAAAAGTAAAAAAAAAAGTCTGCAATGGTTAGCATTTTTACTTCTCTATTTGAAACGCTCAGAAAAGGACCTTGCTCTTTGTAAATGCTCAGTGTATAACTATTAAGAACCATCATAAAATTCACCTCATAGTCTCATATTTACACAATGTAAGAGTAAAGCCATGAGTTGAATTTGATATTGACCTACATAATGTAATTGTAACACATGGATCAGAGATTAAATTATTAATTTCCTAAATTCCTTTTTTCTTTTTTTTTACAGAAAGAAACCAGAACATATTACCAACCTTTTGAGAACACAATATAACGAACTTTACCATTTTACCACTTCTTTGAACAGGTAAGACCCTAGCCTCTCTAAAGTAAAAGAGTTACACATAAATGTGAAAAATAACCACTTATTAACTGTATTTTTTAAAAAAATCTTTATTAAATAAACTTTAGTTCATTTTAATAAGGGAAAAGATATATGCCTTTTATAGCTAATAGATTTAGGATTATTAAAATGAACTTTTGTAGTGTTTTGAATGCTTTCATAGTAAAATAACAAAAAAATATTTCTCTGAAATGAGGATTGAATTAAGCCTGTCTCTCCTGCTATAGTTAACAAAACCAATAGTGTTTTCTCAACACTTACTGTGTGCCAGGTGTGGTCCTACGTGACTTAGCTCTTATTAACTAAACCTATAACAGCCCTGTGAGTAGCTATAAGGATGTTCATTTTGTAGATTGGGTCATGAGGCAGACAGAAAGGAGGCAGGTAATTGTAGAGATTCACCCAAGGTTGTATACTTGGGTCTGGGAGCAAGTCTCTGGATAAAGTATCAGCCCAGCTGTTTTTGTGAGGCTGGTTGTGATATAAATGTCTAGTCATCAGATTCTCCTTTGTTTTGAGTTGGTTCTATCTGAATTTAAGGAAGAAAAATTACAATGCATTTACCAAAAAAGTCATGACAGACAAAGTTTATTTAATGTTTGTACTTGTTACTTTACAATTATTGCATAAATAAATGAAGGAACATCTATATATTTTAGCTCAGTGTACAAGCAGAAAGAATATTTTGTTTGATTTCCTATCTTTCTTTAGACTCAACTCCTATGATAAAAGCAAAATAATATTACCAAAAAAATAAAGATGAATGATTTCTTATTCTAGGAGATGAAAAATGCATTTTCATTAAATTTCTTGCTGTTGGAACTACTGAGTATACAGTCTTAAATTGGCCATAGCAATATGAACTTTACTGTTTTCATTATTTCTTTATTATTTTATTTTTAATCAAGAAAATCTACAAAATTTTCAGAGTGAAATATAAGAAATATTGGGACTTCCCAGGTGGTGCAGGGATAAAGACTCCACCTGCCAATGCAAGAGACACAGAGAGACATGAGTTCAATCCCTGTGTAGGAAAAGATCACCTGGAGACGGAAATGGCAGCCCAATCCAGTATTTTTGCCTGAAGAATCCCATAGACAGAGGAGTCTGGTGGGTTACAGAATGGAAGTCACCGAAGAGCCAGACATGACTATGTGACTGAGCGCAAACACACACACATACACAGACACACAAACACATGCACACACAAACACACACAGA
The DNA here is from genome assembly GCF_023699985.2 of Odocoileus virginianus. Taxonomy (NCBI): domain Eukaryota; kingdom Metazoa; phylum Chordata; class Mammalia; order Artiodactyla; family Cervidae; genus Odocoileus; species Odocoileus virginianus. The sequence continues at coordinate 13,786,556 of NC_069703.1, forward strand.
GACACACGCACACAGAAACACACGCACACACAAACACACACACAGACACACACACACACAGACACACACAGACACACAAACACATGCACACACAAACACACACAGAGACACACACACAGACACACACACAGACACAGACACACAAACACATGCACACACAAACACACGCACACACAACACATGCACATACACGCGCACACACATGCACACATAAACACACACAAACACATACACAGACACACAAACACACGCACACACATACACAGACACACACACACGCGTACACAAACACACACACACAGGAAATATTATGATGAATACCCAAGTATCAGCCCCATGAATTTGAAAACATGCTAGCATTCAGCTTTGTTGAAATCTTTTCTGAAGAAATAAACTTTTCCTTTTTTCCTAAAATGTGTCACAACACTGAAGATGGTATAGCTTCCCTGTGGTTAATGACTTCCTAACTTTAATGACATATGTGTGAGATAATATTCCATAGGATCATTTACATTTTGAAAGTTTACATAAATGGTGTCATACTGTAGACATTCTTTTGTACCTTGCCTTCACCCAGCACTGTATTTAGACATTCATCTGTGTTAATATATGAAGATCTGGTTGACTCATTGTGTCAAACAGTTGACTCATTTTAATGTTTCAGTCATCTGGTGCTCAGTATTGTTATTTATTTCTAAATAACTTTCAGCATTAGGAAGATTTAAAGCTAAAATGGCTTAAGTGTGGCTTTCAAAACATCTCTTGAATTTTATAAGAGATCCAAATATCTTAATATGTGATATCATGCCAATTCTGTTTCTGTTTCTTTTTTTCCTATTAGAAAAACATTTGGTTATGGGCTTGGGTTTTTTTCTTTTTTTTTTGGCTCTGAGTAGCTTGCTCAGTAATGGTATTCATATTTTTACTGCTTTTGCCATAATGCAATAATTACAATCTGTTTTATTTCTCCATAGATGAAATACTGACTATTCCCAAATACAATATTTGGTAATATTTACAAAGGTAAATATTACCTTTGAAATTTAAAAGATGCATAAAAGAAAAACACTCTTGTTTGGCCCATATTAATTGTTCATATTCCCTTCAAAAATCATCAGAGAAACTTTTAAAAAAGGATGTTTTTTTCCTTATTTTTCTCTATCACTACATTTAATTTCACAGTTCACTTAAGGTAAAAGAAATATCAATATATACCAGTAAGATTTATAGACATTGAATATTTCATAATTTTTAAATTTTCTTTTTAAATGTATTTTTGATTGGATGATAATTGCTTTACAGTGTTGTGTTGGTTTCTGCTGTACAACAGTGTAAATCAACCATCCCCTCCCTTTTGACTCTCTCTCCCACCCCGACCCCATCCCAGCCTTCTAGGTTGTCGCAGAGGACTGGATTGCGCTCCCTGTGTTATATAGCAACTTCCCATTATCTATCTGTTTTACACATGGTAATATACATGTTTCAATGCAGCTCTCTCAATTCATCCCACCCTCTTATTCCCCCACTGTGTCAAATAAACAACCCAATCAAAAAAATGGGCAGAATACCTACACAGACATTCTCCAAAGACATATAGATGACCAACAAACACATGAAACGATGCTCAACATCACTAATTATTAAAGAAATTCAAATCAAAACTACAATGAGGTATCACCTCCTACGATTCAGAATGACCCTCATCAAAAAAATCTACAAACAATAAATGGTGGAGAGGGTGTGGAGCAAAGAGACCCCACTTGCACTGCTCTGTTTCCTGAAGGGAATAAATTACTACTCTGAGGGTTGGGAGAGAAAGAAGAGAGAAACTAACCTTTGCTGGGCAAATATAAATACATCTAAGATTTGCTGTACAGTTTGCAGGTCACGAGTGCAATGCAATTTTGCAGGTGGGAAATTGAGGCCCATATATTTCAGGAAACTTACTAAGATCATATAGTGGTTGCAAAGCCTAGATTCAAATTCATCTGTCTCAGACTTCAAAGCTAAGCTGCCTGCCAGAAAAAGAATGGAGGAAACATGGCCTGTTTGATGCATAAATAGCAGTTTCATTGATTCCACCAATAATATTAGGATCGTTTTTTGAAAGTTGAGGGGACTGATGTGAGAAAAGTAAGGAAGGTACCATATCTACCCAGAGAGAAAAACAGGCTATTGAGAACAGCCTTCAGTGATACCATAAAGGTGACTATTAGATATCTCTATTTTGCTATGCTATCTTAACACTGAATAGGATAACAGGAGTGAAAATTCTTTGTAAATGTCAAAATCTTTGTAATCGTCTGCTAATATTACTGATTATTTTGTAAAATTTAGAATTGAATGTTTCAAACTTAATACATGTAATTCTTAGTATAAAGATTGATATATCTCTTTGACATTTAAGTCTTACTACTTCTTTTAATATCAGCATCTTTTTGACACAAAAGCCCCATGTAAACATTTAGAGTATAGTAAACAACCCTGACAGTTGCATTATTTCTGGACTCCACTGCCTATTAGAGGCATAGTATTTTACCTAATTAAGCCTCATCACAGATAGTAACAGTAATAAGCTCATCTCTGTCTAGAATTTAACCATTTCTCATTGTCTTTACCTGTTTCATTGGAATCCACTCTCTCTCACCCTAGCTAATGCAGTAGCCTCCTATGCTCAATCTTGCTCTTGCATAATCTATTGTTCACGTAGTCTGATCTTTTATGAATCACCTGATATGACTTTCTTGTTCAAAATTCACCATTGGCTGTCTTTAATAGTCAGAAGAAAACCCACACTCCTACTGTGGCCGACAAGGTGCTGTATCAGCTGACATCTTCTGCCTCCCTGACGTCATCTCCATATCCTCTCTATGCGATGTAATGTGATATTCTGACATTGTGATATTCTGGGCTGTCTCTGGACTGGTGTGTCTGTCTTGGTGGACCCTCTGTTTTTGAAGGACTAGAGAGGTATGCAAGGGTTACTTTGGAATACACACATTATCTTTAATGAACACCAGTGATGGTTGTTGCCTTTTTCAGGATTCTTTCAGTTTGCCCATCACTTCTGGAATGCTGAGGAACTTTCCTGCCTCTTTTGATGCATACTTTTATAGCATTTTGACAATATTGTATCCTAGTGATATATAATCTTGAATCTTAATTTATAGCATCAGAAAAACAGAGACAAATTAGCTAAGTGGAAATGAGAAAACGATTTTAAAAGCAGAAAATATTTATTTTCCTATTCCATGTCATCTTTTGTCTACCGAATAATATTAATATTTGCCACATCCTGTCATTTTTTTGATACTTCTATATCTTCAGAATAGATTTACACCTTTTCCTGAAATGTTGTTGGGTGAAGTTTATCCTTTAAGACAACATTCTGTAAAAATAGGCTGATTTTTTTATTTCATTGTTAAAATATTCCTTAGTGGCAGCACTTGATGAGTATTTGCACTGTTGAGAACATTTGGCAAGAGAAAGACAAACAGTAGGACCACAATACCCCAACAGTTAAGGGAAAGCGAAAGAAGACTTGCTATTTTCACCATCCTTTCTGAAAACAAGTACCTTTGACTTGTGCTGACTACTATCTCATCAGCATTCAGCTCTCGTCTACGGCACTCTGTGCAAATGATTTTAAAGGCAGATTCAAGCATTCTAAAAGTCAATTTTGTTGCTAAGTGAGAATATCAGATGTTCCCTTTTCTAATCTCCACTATCAGCTGGCAGTCGTACCCAGACCCCAAACCATTCTGGCTCTAAATGAGTAAGAATCTATTCCAGGGGTGAGGTTTTGAAGAGGGATGTCTCTTGGTTAACTCGAGACAGAAAGAGGGAGAATTGCCCACATACTCTGGCACGAGTTAAAATAACAATAACAGTCCTCCTACTTAACAGCCTGAGTCATAAGCACATTCTACTTGAGTTCTCTGCAATTCTGAGCAGATTGTTTGGGCTGCAATTCTGTAGGCAGAGGTGGGAACCACCTGCTGCAAAAAGGCTGTAGTTCTTGTTCAAAGGATGCTGTTATTAAGTCTGGCCTTTTCACAGTTTGGCCAGATGGAGATTGGAAAAGACAAAATCTTGGTTCTGATGAGCATTTTTTCTAATGCTTAGAATAAAAGTAATGGTTATTATGCATTGAGTCCTTTCATTTGGCTGTGACTACAAGTTCCTTAATAAGGGAGGATTTTTGTGGGAATTCTTAAAAGATGGTTGCCTTCAGAAAATTCTGTAGACCTATTGCAGTAGCCTTTCTCAGTCAGTTTGGGGAAGGAGTGAAAGCCAATAAGAAATCTAATTTTTGCTTAAGCAGAAGAGGGAAAATTCTTTTCTGGTCACTGAAGTGCTTTATAATACAAGTGCTGAACACTAACCCCTTCAGCACGGGCCTCCAGTGGGAAAGATTGAGGGCAGGAGGAGAAAAGGGCAACAAAGGGTGAGATGGTTGGGTGGCATCACTGACTCGATGGGAATGAGTTTGAGCAAACTCTGGGAGATAGTGAAGGACAGGGAAGCCTGGTGTGCTGCAGTCCATGGGGTCGCAAAGAGTCAGACACAACTGAGCAACTAAACAACAGCAACATTTGTCTGAAACTTTGATGAGTTTCCATTTTCCTGACTCTTACATAATCTGATTTTCCACCATGAAGTTTCTTCAATGTATCAGATCATTTCTCTCCCCTTCTTAAAAGTTTTCTATAATATAAAGTTTCAAGCTCAATAAGACTCTTCAAAATAGGACTCTAAGTAGCCTCTTTTGGACAACCTCCAGTCCCTCTCTTTCCTTCATCCTAACCACAGCAGACTACTTGTAGTTTCTTCAGCTTCAATTTCTCTTTGTACGCCATGTTTGTCTCATATTGCTTATTGCCTTTGTTATTTCTCCCTAAATATTCATTTTCCCCTTGTTTGACTTATAAAAGCCTGTGTCTTTTCAATTCAAATGTCATTCCTTCTATTAAGCTTTCTTCTCCAGCCTGAAAGGTAGTATTAATTGTGCCTTTTGAGAGAGGAAGCACTTTCATAACCCTTTAATTGTATCTAGACTACAAAAAAATCATCTTGCTGTATAATTATTTTCGTCTGTCTTTTTCCTCAGTTCTGTATAATCATCAAAGGCAAACGTTTTGTCTTTGTTATATTTGTGCCTCCAGAACCATGTTATTAGATTTGAAACAAACTAATATTTAATATATTTTTGTTAATAGCTAATGAATAAATACAATAAATACAATAAATAATAAATACAATAGCTAAAAATAAATACAATAAATAATTAGTAAATAATGACTGAAAGAGTGAATAGGTGGTATATAAATGAGGAGTTAAAGAGGTAAAAAGCAAATGAGCTACTCAAGGTAGCAGATTTACAAAACAGGTCTTATGATTGTGGTTTTTTAATTGTCATTTTTTTTGTGTGTGTGATTGTTTGTTATGGATAGAAAAAAAGTATGTTTATAGTGAGAAGGAAGGAAGAAGCTGACACTGTGATTCTGCAAGGTAATATTTAAGGAGATGCTGAGAGAGAATGAAGAGGGACTGTGGAGACAGGAAGTGGACCAGATGTAAAGTCTTCTATCTTCTTCCATCTCAAGAAAGGCAGTGCTTTCACTTTGTCCTTGGCGAATATCAGACTGTCCTAAGAGTCTCTGAAAATAGTTGCACATTTTTTCTCCACCTCGGCCACAAGGCAGGCACTAGAATAGGACAAACTTGATGGCTGGGCTCTTTGCTCCATCCATACTAGAAAAAGAGATGGGCGTGAAGAAGGTAATATAGGAGGAGCAGCAGGAAATGTTCTTGCCTCGAGCTGACTCTTCCTTCTCCCATTCCAGCACCCATGACCTGTCCTAGGTGCTGTTGGGATCTGTTGTGCAGGCAGCAGATAGAGAATGGTTACTGAAATTTGTTTCTTTTAACCCTGTGACTTCTATTAGTCTCATCCTTTATTTTCTTTTCTCCTAATCTCATTATATATTTCTTCCAACTTTTCTCCAAGTACATTAGTTAGGATTGGCTAATTGCTTAAAAAAAAAAAACTAGATTCGAAAGTGTGTTACCACTTTATTTATTGTTCATTTAGCAGTCCTGGCTGAGTGTTTAAGTTGGGAGGATGTCTTTCCTCTTGATAGTCAGCCCGGCATCCAAACTTCTTTTATTTATAGCTTTACTATGTTATTGTCTCCATTAAGCTGGTAGGAGGGAAAATACCACAGAGGAGCGCATGGAAGGGTATGTGAGCAAAACCTAGAGGTAGACAAATGACGCCTGCTCACATTTCATTGGTTAGAGCTGGGTCATGTGGCCACATTTAACTGCAAGGGAGGTTGGGAGATGTAATCCTACTGTGTGCTAAGGAAAAAGAAAGAGATTTTGATAAACTGCCAGTCATCTCCAAAGGAAAATCTGTCTATGGAATTAATATATTTGAACAGTTGGATCAAATATTTCAAACCCTGGCAAGAATAGATGCTATTCATATGTAGAGATAAAACTATGAATCATAATTTCAGTATCATGTTAAAATAGTAAATGTAAATACATCAGTTTATCAAAGTTAATTTTTATGGTAGTACACAAATAAGATATTCTTAAAAACCCTTCTTATGGAAATGAATGTTGTATCCAAAAGGATAATGACTCAAAAAGCATAGTGCCTGATACTACTATTGGTTTTCTTCAATTGCTGCTTGCTAAAAGTATCAAATGATTAATCTATAGATGTAAGAAGCATCTTTGTAAAACAGGGCTTAACTTGTGGCTCAGCTGGTAAAGAATCTACCTGCAATGTGGGAGACCTGTGTTCGATCCCTGGGTTGGGAAGATCCCCTGGAGAAGGGAGAGGCTACCCACTCCAGTATTCTGGCCTGGAGAATTCCGTGGACTGTGTAGTCTATGGGGTCACAAAGAGTTGGACACGACTGAGTGACTTTCACTTCACTGGTAGAACAAAATTAATATTTGTATTCTGGTAAGTTTCTAAAATGCATTATAAAAAGACATGAATTGAGATAGTCAAATAACTCATTTTGAACTAAATAAAAAGGTGTCCTTTTCAAGAAAAATAAGTAAAGGTATAATATTGAGGGGAAAATTCACTTTTGCAAAGATTTTTAAAGAATTTTGATATTTGAATGAACTCACAAGTAGTATGGGATCCATGTTATGTTTTTCATTTGCTTTATCAGTACTGTTTATTTGGAGAGTAGTAAATATTGTCATTTATATGGAGGGTAGCCATGCATCTGATTATTTTATGTGACTGGAATATGGTGTCACAGTATTGTATAAAAATCATTCAATTTTGTAGAATATTTAGCTAATACTTAGCTAATTATCTGCTAATAATTCTATCGCAAAGTTTCAGGTTCCTGTGACTGTGGAACACATGTTTTCATGTACATATTGCATTGTAGCAAGTGTATGATCACTGATTTTCCTTGAAGGTTAAAACTCCCTTTGGCTTTGAGAATTGGTAGCATTTAACCAAGTTCTCATGGCATCAGATAACATTTTTAAATGAAGATACCCTAATAAAAATAGCTCTTCCTACAAGAACAACAATTTAATGTGTAAGAAGAATGAAAAGTGATAAGCAAAAATCCATCTTGGCTGAACCCTTCTGAGTATCTCTGTCAGATCTTTCTTTCTGAACAGTATAGTGATTTACTTAAACATGCTAATTTCTTATGATTAATTTTTTTTTACTCTTTTTCTTTTCTCACCACCTTCCCATACATACACACTTTTTTTTAAAATGAATGTCAAAGATTCCAGTTGTACCATGTGCTCAGTAATTACCACAGAAGGCAGTTTGATTCTGAGACAGTTGTAGTCTCTGTAAGAGAAATTTAGAATTCACTAAAGCAAATACTTTAGTGAGGGGGCGCCAAAGCTTGACTCATTTAAAACCATTGCAAGCCAAGCTCTAGGAAAGATCCGGTAGTAATCAATCTTGAATGAAGAGCAAAGGGCCAAAACAATCAAAAAGACGTTTTTTCCAAGACAGACCACTGTGATACTAGAAAGTTCTTGCTACTGGGAAGCAGCATGTAAGCCTTTTTGTTTGGGGTTTATGTATTCCTTTTTGTTTACAACTTGAGTGGGTCTTGCCTTTGAAGCCTAAGAATTCTAAAGGAAGCTTTGTTTTAAAAGGAAGAGAAATTGAAAAGCAGAGTAATTTAAGATAATGTAACATAATATACATGCAAACTCAAATATAATACACAGACGTTTACCAACTATGGATCATTTAAATATACACTACAGAAGGACTGGTTGAATGAAACATGAGAGCAGGGGAATTTTTCAATGAAGCTGTGTAGGGAAATAACATACAATGTATAATTTTTATATAATTTTCTTATTGCAGAGCTGAGTAACTATATTATGTAATTTAATTAAATCCCCTTTGTTTGTTTTTGCTTATGTTTTCTTTAGTTTAGGAGACAGAGCCAAAAATATACTGCTGCAGTCTATGTCAAAGAGTGTTCTGCCTGTTTTCCTCTAGTAGTTTTATAGTATCTGGTCTTACATTTAGGTCTTTTATCCATTGGGTTTTTTTTTTTTTTAATCTGGTTTTGGAGAATGGTCTAATTTCACTTTTTTTACTTGTAGCTGTTCAGTTTTACCAGCACTACTTATTGAAGAGACTTTTTTCTCCATTGTATATTGTTGCCTCCTTTGTCATAGACTAATTGTGTGGGTTTATTTCTGGGCTTTCTGTTCTGTTCCCTTGATCTGGGTCTGTAAATACAGTATCATGCTGTTTTGATTGCTATAACTTTACGGTATAGTCTGAAATCAGGGAGTGTGATTCCTCAGCTCTGTTTCTTTTTCTCAAGATTGTTTTGGTTATTTGGGGTCTTATGTGTTTCCAAACAAATTTTAAAACTCTTTTTTCTAGTTCTGTGAAAAATGGCATTGGTATTCTAATTAGGGATTTCATTGAATCTGTAGAATACCTTGGGTAATATAATCATTTTAACAGTATTGATTCGTCCAACTCAAGAACACGGTGTATCTTTCCATTTGAAATATTTGTATGTAGATACTACATTGAAAATCCTCCTAATTCTTATTTTTCAAAAGAGTTTAAATCATGACAGGTCTCTTTTGCTAGTATTGTTTCTGGAGTCCAGAATCTGCTTATCCTATTAGCACCCCATGATCAGAGCTGCCATCCCCTCTCAGATGATGACTTGCCTCTCTGTTTCCCCTTTTCCCTGTTATAGTCTGCCTTCCACACAGCAGCCGTAAGGTATTTAAAAAGTTCTTACCACCCTCCTCAAAATTCTGCAAAGGCTTCTCATCATACTTTTTCCCCAGCTTTTTTGAAATATAATTGACATTTAACATGTAAATTTAAAGTATTCAGTGTGATTTGGTACATTTACATATTGCAGAATGATTACCACCAGAGCATTAGCTATCCCCTCCATCACCCCATATAATTGTGTGTTAGCTACTCAGTCATATCTAACTCTTTGTGACCCCATGTACTGTAGCCTGCCAGGACTCTCTGTCCATGAAATTCTCCAGGCAAGAATACTGGAGTGGGTTTCCATTTCCTCCTTCAGGGGATCTTCCCGACCTAGGAATCAAAGCCGGGTCTCCTGCACGGTAGGCAGATTCTTTACTGTCTGAGCCACCAGGGCATCGTTTATTTTTTGTGGTGGGAACATTTAAGATCTACTCTGTTAGCAATATAATATACAGTATTTGGATCCCCAGATGTTATTGGTCTTATAACTGAAAGTTTGTACCCTTTGATCAATATTTCCCCATTTCTCCCCCTTAGAAATAAATCCAAACTCTTGACCCAAGTTCTGCAGGATCTTACACAACCTGGCTCCGCTTCGTTCTCTTAGCACTCTTCCTGCATCTTCCTCCAAGTCAGCCTCAAACATACGAAGTTAATTCACATCGCAAAGCCTCTGTATTTACAGCATGACCTCTTTCCTGGGGCATCCTTATCTGATTCTTTAATTAGCTAGCATCCTCCATGTTATTTAAGTCTCTGCTCCAAACTCATCTCCTTAGAGATGTTTCTCTGACCACCTTATGGAAAATAGTGGTCTACTCTTGCCCTGTTATCTTCTCATTTTAACTTTTATATTAAATATGTGACATGTGAGGTTAAATAATTTAATATAATTAATATTTAGTCATATTAAGTTTAATATTTTAACTAGGTGTTTGGTTACTGTATGATATCCTCATTAAAGTGTAACTTTCATGAGGGTGGGAATTTTGCATGACCTATGGGACACTGAGTGACTTACCTTTGTCTCAAAATAAATATCTTATATCCTTTCCCCATCTCCAATCCCACTACTACTACTTTAATTCAAACTCCTGTATGCCCTCTCATCATCACATTATGACCAACTATCCACTTTTCCTGATTCTGATCATAATCTTCTATAACCCTTCCTATGGCTCATTTTATCATTCATTATCAGTTTAAAGTTTCTCAGTGGGGTACCCTGATGATAAAATTCATACTACACAGCCTGATAGGATCTTCATCATCTGGACCCTTACTGTTTCTGACATTCTGAAGCAGCCTTAATGTTTTCCAGCATGTTTTCAATCCTATTCTATCCGTACATCATACGATTGCTAATTTTGTGCTTAGAATTATGCCACTATCCACTATGAATGCCCTTGAAGATTGAAAGCACATTTGCCATTATGAAGTCTCCCATGACATTTTTATTTCATAGGAACTTCCATAGAATCCCTGTTTATCTCTATTAAGGCATTTATCATATTGTCACTTAAATATACATTGACACGTTGGTTTCTCTCAATAGCTTCTAAAGACCAAAAGCTGAATCTTGCTGTTGTTGTTTTTGTTCAGTTGCTAAGTCGTGTCTGACTCTTTGAGACCCCATGGAGTATAGCTTGTCAAGCTTCTCTGTCCTCCACGATCTCCCAGGTTTTGCTCAAATTCATGTCCATTGAGTCGGTGATGCCATTTAACCATCTCATGCTCTGCCACCCTCTGAGTCTTGCTAGTATTTGCATATCCTCAGCATCTAGACCCATGCCTATGACATAATAGATGTTCAGTACATATTGTTACATTTCACCAGAAGAGAACATTTCTAACCTCGTATGCCTCTTTTCTACTCATGATTAAGGCACGGTATCACTTTTTTCTTCTTTACTTAAGAATGAGTGAGACGGTCTCTTTTCTTATTTATAAGTTATTCCTGTAAAGACTTTTATTTTTTCCTAAGAAATACAGGTAGATTTCATGAACTTTGTTTTGAACAAAAATCTGTTGTATTGAGGGCTTCCAAGGTGATGCTAGTGGTAAAGATTATCTACCCGCCAATGCAGGAGACATAAAGAGATGCAGATTTGAGCTCTGGGTTGGGAAGATCCCCTGGATGAGGGCATGGCAATCCACTCCAGTATTTTTGCCTAGAGAATGTGCTGGACAGAGGAGCCTAGCAGGTTATAGTCCATAGTGACTCAAAGAGTCAGACATGACTTAAGCAACTTAGCACGCATCCACAACATTTAAAAAGACAATGTAGGTAGTCCATATGCTTGCTTCTTGCTGAGAAGCCATTTCTTAATCTATAGATTTACTTTTGATACCCAAGTTCTTCAACATGGAATTGAAGAGAATTTCAAAAATGTTTTAGAGATTATGGTGCCAGAGACAGGAAGATTCTCCAGATTTGTCTATTGCTTCTGTAAGTATACTAAGGTGAATTCTTGGATGTATAGATTAGAAATCTAAAAATCAAAGAGCACCAACCTGAAGCTCAGACACTACTGCTGTGTTCCTTTTGCCTCAGTTCATTTGGAATCCCAGAAAGATGAGGTCCAGTCCACAGTGGCCCTTTCTTTCTTTCCTTTTCGAAAACATTATTACCAGCAGCACTTCTAACCTGCCCAGAGATTTATCATTGGCCTATCTGTCATCTTTCCTTTCGAAAACATTATTACCAGCAACACTTCTAACCTGCCCAGAGATTTATCATTGGCCTATCTCTCCCCTTTCCTTATGCCATTAAAAAAGCATAAAATTCCTATCCTTTTCAATGCAGTGGTTATATATAGTGTCAAAACTATATTGGGTTTAATAAAAAGTAAGCACTGCTCAAAGAATATATTTTAAAAATTAATATGCTTCCTCAAAATTTGTGTGACTGTCATAGAAATGTATTTCACTTAAAAATTAATTTAACATTTTTTACATTACAAATCATGGTCTATTTGCTCTTGACCAGGTCCCATTTGCCTTAATTGCCTATAATGGGTCTATTTTTATATCAAGATATTTTTACCTATTAGCGCACCATACAATTTTGCCACATCAGTGCCTATACATGCATTAAGACTTCTACATGTAAGACTGGAATATTTGTCTTTATAGACAAATTATTGTGACTATTTCTTTACTTGAATTTTTTTCAGCTCAGTTTTTAATCATCTCATAAACACAGACTTATTACATACATTTCAGGCCTGGAGGATTTAGCAAATTTATGCCACATCCTATTCCAGGTTAGCAGAATACAGGTGACAAGCCATAAAAGTTAAACTGATTTCTAGAATTCACTCCAGGGTACACAAAGTTATGCCAGCTCAGAGAGAGAAATCAAAACAGTATATGAGGACTGACTGACCCAATTGGATCAGACATGAGTTGTGAAGGAATTCCAAATGATAAGGATTTCTTGAGCTTTTTTTTTTTTTTTCTGGTCCAACTCAACTGATGGAGTGAACAAGGTTACTTTCAACTTAACTCACAATTCTCCTGAGTCACAATTACAGATACAGAATACAACATGGCACACAGCCTGCTCCAAATGCAAAAAAAAAAGAAAATGGAAAAAAAGTTGTTCTGCTTTATATGACTCATACTTTACTTTCATGTGACTCATATTTTACCTTTCCCTGGAAGAAAACTAGCATTTATTATAATTAACTAGATTTTGGACTCTCCTTGGATGCAGTAGTTTAGTATATTTAAAAATGAAAGTTATACAAATATTTTGCATCTATCCATTTTTCTTTTCAAATATATATGACTCAGATCTACATTCATGTAGCACCAATGGTGGCCTCTATCATTGCTTTAACTGTGTTACCTTATAGCGTGTATATTTCAAATACATCTGACCTCTTCAGTATAATGTAAGCTGTTTGCAGCCAGAATCCATAATTTAATCATTATATTCTTAGTCTCTAACAAAATTCTTGGTGTGAACCTAGTGTTTAACAAATGTTACTGAATTAGATTCTAGAAAGCATAATAAATAAACTGATAATTGATAGCAATCTGAAAATGAAATGGGAGCTCAATACATGCTTTGTTAAAGGAATTTATTAATAGTGCCTTGTAAGGAAAAATCCAGTTCTTCAGTCTACTCAGGCTCTCTTTTTCTCAGTATTCTCCATTTCTTTCTTCCATGTGTCATCAGATGAATCTAGATCTAACTAGGCCCATATGTCTTTGTAACCCACTGTCACATTTCAAATAACAAAAAAAATGAATAAACAAAGCTTTAAAAGTGGTGTCAAAAGAACCTCATGAGGTTCACACTGAACAAAAGCAAAGCAAAAAAAAAAAAAAGAATTCCATCCTTTTTTTCAGTGTTCATAAAAAATCAAGCAAAATATTTCCTAACACTGTATAATCTAATGAAAGAGCACTCTTCAGAGCATGGTATATAACTAAACTTAACAAATCTGAACTTCAGTTACAAACCAGACTCAAGAAAATAGTAAATTGCCTCTCAGAATAGTATAAAGCATGATGCATCTCACAACAAACAGATGGATAGTAAGATAGGTAGATAGATAGTAAGATAGATAGATAGTAAGTAAGTAAGTAAGATAGTAAGTAAGATAAGTAAGATAGGTAGATAGGTAGATCATAGATAGGTAGCTAGATAGATAAGACAGAGAAAATAGAGAAACTTTATAAGCGGCCTGGTAGAAAGAAGAAAGTTAGGTTTTGTTTTAATTGATTACATTTTTGAAAATGGAATCTACCCTCTCATTTCAATACCAATCTCATCACCACAGTCCACTTAAAAAAGATGCTTCTTTTTTAAAGTGACTTTCTCTAAGAGTTGCTTCCACATTTAATCATGCATCCTCCAATTCTCTTTTAATACCATTGCTGGATCAATCATTCTAAAAAATAAACTTGATTTTGTCGCATGTCACATCTTTTGTGGGAGCCCTCTGGCTTTCAGGGGGATTCTGAGCATGGCTTACTACGCTTTTTAATTTTTCTGCCCTTGCCTGCCTCGTTTCCCCATGTCCCGCTTAGCCTCTGGACCACATTGAACAATCTTCTGTGTGTTCCTCATTCATTCATGTAGTAAACACTTGTTATCAAGCCTACTCTGTGCCACACGCTGTATTAGGTGTTGGTAGTGGAAATATGAAATGCTCTCCCTCCAAGAGCTCACAGCTCCTTGACGAGTACAGAATGGGGAGCAACATCTAACACAGGGTGAAAACTGGAGTTTGGGATGCCAGGAGAATGCTCATTATGGGTATCTTCCTGGAAGGTGTTGCCTAGCCCAAGTCAAAAATAACAGTTTGTGATTGTGATCATCCAGTCTCTATCTTCCTGGAAAGTGTCCCTCCTTTCTTTGGCTAACTTACTTGTCCTTTAAACTCAACTCAATGTTCCCTCCCCGGGAAAGTTTTGATTGACTTCCCAGTGTGGTAAGAACTGTCCATGTGCCTCCACAGATTCTTGTCCTTATCTGCATCACAGCATGATGTTTTCTTGTTGGTTTGCCTGTGAGCTCCTTCTGCATAAGGGCCGTATGTTTTTTCTGGTATCCCTAGTGCATTCCCTATGACACCTAGAGCCTTTCTTTTGATGTTTGGCAGACATTTCTCAACCAATTAACTGGCTAATGAATTAAGATTTGTAATCTCAGTTGGAAGACATTTTGAAGTCGTATAGGCCAATATTCCTTTGAGTCTATAATGTTCATGACAGGATAGACATTCAGCTTGTGCTTCAGCGTGTCCATTGACAAAGAGTGCATTATGTTCAAAGACGTGCAGAAAACAAATGTTGTGACTGAGTATCCTAGAAGCCATATACGTTTAGTGTATTTAGAACAAGCTGTAATCAGAACATGTTCAGAGGCAGAGCTTCAGTCACATAGTTTGTGTTTGTGGAGGAGGAGTTGTTCATCAAAAGATAAAGGGACTGAGCAGATCAGACAAAGAGGCAGAAAAGAGCACAGTGGCATCTTGCTTATAATTTCACAGGACTTCATCCTTCCTTCTGTCTTAAATAGCTAAAAGGAGATCTCATTTATGGAACACCATCAAGTATTTACTTTTTAAATAAATCCTTAACTTCCAAGTCTCCACCTTTTTTTTTTCATGACTTCCATTTTCTTCTCCAACTTTTGGGGTTTTAGGGGGTTTATTCTAGCATCTTATTTAGTGATATATAGCACAGCCTCCAGGTTTACCTGGGTTGTGGCCCTGCTCCCACCTCCTTTAAAGAAATCTCTGAAGCACATTGTCCTCAAGTACTAATTGCTGCTTTTAGAATGGTAGCCCCTTTAATGTGCAACCAGCGCCTTCCCTGTAAGGTGGTTCGCAGGTGTCGAGAACTAAAGGATCTTCATTTGGTAATGGTGCCAGTAAATACTTAATGACAATCTGGAATTCTACAGAATAGTCCTTAGATTTGCACCCAAAGGAGATTTACAGTGTGTTATTATGTGACACTGGACAAAGTGTCACAGGTCTGGAATCAGATTTCAAACTGAAAAAGTTTTAAGCAAAATTGTTAATTGTCAAATTCCAAGTGACAATTGTCCTCTTAAGCTTTTGTCCTTAAATTTATGCTTCAGGAAGATTTTAATAAAATTATTGTGAATGAATTTCTCTTTATATGGTAAAAGAAAATTACTGATGTAGGGGTCAAAATTTATCTGTTCAGTGATCTGATGCTTATGAAAGTAATGCTCAGATTTTGCTCATGTCTAAGTTTGAACACCAAGTAAATGAGAAAGCCAGCATTCAATTCTGATTTTCTAATTAGAAATCTATTACTTATCTCACTGTATCTCTAGTATGTAGGTCCTTAGTGAAATATCATCAGTAGAAGCTGAAGCTTCAGATCATTTAAATACTATTCATTTCTGATATGTATATTATATTTATTAGTTCTTTTATATAATGTGAAAAAAGTTCAGAAATATATGCAACTGTGACATATAGGTTGTATACCATAGTTACATAAAGCTCCTTACCCAGTTTAATGTGACAGATTGTTTTCAGTGGAATGGGAATATGAAGTTAGAATCCTTATCCAGATTGCATCCTTTTTCTCTACCTCATTCCACCAGCTTGACTGCTTGGTGAAAGATCTAGCAGTGGGATGGATGTTAGTAGGTTTGGCTTCTCATTCCAGATCTCCCTGGGAGAATCTAACTTGGTCAAATAATTTACTCTGCCTGGCCTCAGTTTTTCAATATGTGGCAAACCATATATTGAATCCTGTTGCTAAAAGTTTTTGAACAAGAGCCACACAGTAATAACAACAAATAAAAAGTACCATTTGTTGGGAACTTTCAGCTTGCCTGGAATTATGCTTTCTCAGTATTACCTTATCTGAGTCTACCAGTACCCTAGCTCTGGCGTGTTGTGTTCTCTGCATTCATTATCATCAGAAATAATGATGCATTCACCAGCTCTCTTGATGTGAATTGTTTATTAGTCATGGTGTGTGATGAAGAATGAATCATCCTGAAAAAAATAAAAGGATGAATCATCCTTATTGGTATTTTACAATCAATCTGAAAAGAGCAGGAAGAACATGAAACAATTATTTGGATTTTCAGATATTCATGTCATCAGGAACTTTTTTCTCAATTTTGTACAGAGATGAAGAGAAAATATATAGGGTTCTAGTCAGTTAGTCAACAACTGTTTAAGCTTAGAACTCCTCAACACTTGGAAGTAGAGATATGCATTCTACATAAATTTCTATTTTTAGGGGCCAAAACAGAAGTTTCTGTTTTGTAGTACTGACATGGGTAGCTAATAGTGTAAGGCATAATTGTGCCTTCAGTGAAAGGGGAAACAATATTCATAAGCTTAATTGTATTATAACTGGTTGTTTTATTCTTTGTTCATCCTTGATATGTATCAGTACAAAATTATAATCCCAGTGTTTTTATTGAACTGGCACATTGCATGATGACAGGGAAGAACGTATCACAGAAAACATCCTAGAACTACTCACGCCAAGTGCATTATGAAAATGGAGACATGTCTGTCTGGCACATGGTGTATTTTTCCTTTAGATTTTCCAAGCTTTCTTTGTCTCTCCCTTTGCCAATTTCTTAGAGTATTTAATGGTGCCTGGTAATAACTATAATCAGGGACTATTTCTGTGCTTTGTGATCTTTCTAATGTTGTAATCCAAAGAAAAACAGTGAGATTTGTGGTTTTATGGGAGTCCCAAGAGAAAAAGTTATACTTTACTAAATGACGTTTTTAGCACGCATGTCTACTATCTAGATATTAAATCATTCAGTTACTTCTTTGAGGGCTTTGCTAGTTCAAAATATCACATATACACACCATGCCTACTACCCCACATCCATCTCCAAATTGATCTAACAGATAAAGAAGATTATAACTAGATTTAAGATACTTAAGGCAAGTGTACTTTTGTCCTAAACCATTAATGAATGTCAAGAAGTATCTAAAATAAATATTCTAAAGACATCTTGAAGATGCTGATAAACTGACCAAGGACTAGTCTCTCTTTTCACAGTATGCAGTAGGTTTTTTTATCACAGACAATGGGTAACTTTAAACATTCTTCTGAAATATTTCTGCTTCCTGCAAGTAGGATTAGACACAACAGAGAGAACTGGCATGTTCCCAAGAAGCTTACTGAAAGCAGTCACTGAGCTCCATCCCATCATTCATAAATGTCTTGGGCTAAGGCAGTGAAAGATTCAGCTTCTATTTGTGAGAATGATCACCTTGAGCTCTCAAGATAATTGCTTTAATGCTTTACTCCAGTTATTCTACAGGAGTGTTTCTTGTATGCACTTCTGCCACTGCCCACTCTTTTCTGAGGTCCTGTGCAGCAGGTTTGCCTGAAAGTACCAATCTTCAAACTTCAGTGTTTCAGAGTAACTTGTTAAATCCATTAAAATACCAATTTCCAAGCCCTAAAACCAGAAATTCTCACTTTCTGGGATGGAGATGTGCCATGTTCTCAGTCATATCCTACTCTTTGCGACCCTGTGGACTGTAGCCCACCAGGCTCCTCTCTCCATGAAATTCTCCAGGCAAGAATACTGGAGTGGGTTGCCATTTCCTTCTCCAGGGGATCTTCCTGACCGAGGGATCAAACCCACATCTCCTGTGTCTCCTGCATTGCAGGCTGATTTTGGCTGGAAACACTTCAAGTTACATTGGAATCGATGATCATCACTAAAGGCCATTTTAGCTTCATGATTTTAAAGCTATTTTCTCTAAAAGGTATTTCTAAACCTGTATGTTGCACAGTCACTATTATGTATGCAAAGTCTTATTTGGGTCTAGAAGTTTGTTCTGCTTGATGTTATTTTTTTGTATGCTCTCAGTGGATTGAGAACTTGTATCTCCGTTCTGTCGTGCCTGAAAATTAGATTTCAGAGTGAATCTTCTCTCACTGATTGGTTTGTGTGTGTGTGTTCAGTCACTCAGTCATGTCTGGCTGTTTGCAACACCATAAACTGTAGCCAGCCAGATGTCTCTTGGGATTCTCAAGGCAAGACTACTGGAGTGGGTTGCCATTTCCTTCCCCAGGGGATCTTCCTAACCCAGGAATTGAACTCACGTCACCTGCAACTAGTTGACCTACTGTTGGCCAAATATCCATAGCTGACAGAACCAATCTGGAGGTGTTAAGTACATTCAACACATATTTGCAGCCTACTCATGGCTTAGACAGTAAAGAATCTGCCTGCAATGCAGGAGACCCAGGTTCGACCCCTGGGTTGGGAAGATCCTCTGGAGAAGGAAATGGTAACCCACTCCAGTATTCTTGCCTGGAAAAATCCCATAGACAGAGGAGTCTGGTGACTATAGTCCATGGTGTCACAAAGAGTCGGACATGACTGGGCGACTAACACTTTCAAAGATTCTTTTTTCATATTTACCCATCAGTGAAGTGAATCAGAGAGTATAGCCATGATCAGTGGATTCAACAGCTGGTGTGAAAAAATCATGCATGTTCTTCCCAAGGAGCATTAGATTGAGAGATCCAGGTCTCAGCCTTATAAGGGGAAAACTGGAAGAACTGGAATTTTAACAGCTGGGATTTTGATGAAATAAGAAATATCTGTCCTTAGAGAATTTTCAAATATCAAGAGGAAATTGTTTAATAATAAAAGATAGCAGAGATTGAAGCTCACGACTCAAGTCTATAACAATATTTCTGGTGGCGCAAGATCTTCTCTTGACATTTTTTCCAATGGTATATCTTAATTGGGAAGAATACTGGGGCTTTGCATTATGTCACATAATAGCCATGATATGATAGAGTCAAGTGAAATATTTCATTCTCATACAAGATAGATATTGGAACTTCTTGGATTTCTTTTTAAAAATTCATATTACAGGTATCTGTATCCTCATTCATATTGGCATTTGTGCTTAGCCCTAACAGCTAAGATCCCATTGCAACTTATTATGAATTATGTCAATGCCTTAGACTTAGTACTGTTTTTAAAACCTTAGGAATTTCTTTGCTCACATTATCAAGCTAGGCTTTTGGGAAGAGGAGAAGATGGAGAGTTCAGGTAGCTTCTCAGCTTGCTTTATCCATCCAGAAGATTGTGTGGCAGATGTCTAGCTGCTCAGTGCTTAGGAGCAGGAGGCTGTGTGGTCTTTTGCAATATGGAGAGAGGAGAGTCTTTCCCCTTTACACAGTAGGAACGGGATGTTACAATTCCTGCTACCTCACAAATATTCTTTTATAGACTTGGAGAGGATTTGCCTTTCTCTCAGTTTTCTTATCTCCTTTAATTCCACAAGCATGGTTTTCAGAGATTCAGGTAGAAGTAATACTATACATCAGGAAGAAGAAATTAAAGGAAGTTGTGATAACTTTTAACTATGTTCTAACACATTCTGAAGAGTAGAGATTATCTGTGACCCCAAAACACTGATTGGGTGTTGAAGTGAAATTTATCATGAATGGGTTCAGTTCAGTTCAGTCGCTCAGTTGTGTCCGACTCTTTGCAATCCCATGGACCGCAGCATACCAGGCCTCCCTGTCCATCACCAACTCCCGAAGTTTACTCAAACTCATGTCCATTGAGTCGGTGATGCCATCCAGCCATCTCATCCTCTGTCGTCCCCTTCTCCTTCTGCCCTCAGTCTTTCCCAGCATCAGGGTATTTTCCAATGAGTCAACTCTTTGCATGAGGTGGCCAAAGTATTGGAGTTTCAGCTTCAGCATCAGTCCTTCCAATGAACACCCAGGACTGATCTCCTTTAGGATGGCCTGGTTGGATCTCCTTGCAGTCCAAGGGACTCTCAAGAGTCTTCTCCAACACCACAGTTCAAAAGCATCAATTTTTCGGCGCTCAGCTTTCTTCACAGTCCAACTCTCACATCCATACATGACCACTGGAAAAACCATAGCCTTGACCAGATGGACCTTTGTTGGCAAAGTAATGTCTCTGCTTTTTAATATGCTGTCTAGGTTGATCATAACTTTCCTTCCAAGGAGTAAGCATCTTTTAATTTCATGGCTGCAATCACCATCTGCAGTGATTTTGGAGCCCAAAAAATTAGTCTCTCACTGTTTCCACTGTCTCCCCATCTATTTGCCATGAAGTGATGGGCCCAGATGCCATGATCTTAGTTTTTTGAATGTTGAGCTTTAAGCCAACTTTTTCACTCTCCTCTTTCACTTTCATCAAGAGGCTTTTTAGTTCCTCTTCACTTTCTGCTATAAGGGTGGTGTCATCTGCATATCTGAGGTTATTGATATTTCTCCCGGCAATCTTGATTTCAGCTTGTCATTTCTTATGATGTACTCTGCATATATAAGCAGGGTGACAATATACAGCCTTGATGTACTCCTTTTCCTATTTGGAACCAGTCTGTTGGTCCATGTCCAGTTCTAACTGTTGCTTCCTGACCTGCATATAGGTTTCTCAAGAGGTGGGTCAGGTGGTCTGGTATTCCCATCTCTTTCAGATATTTTCCACAGTTTATTGTGATCCACACAGTCAAAGGCTTTGGCATAGCCAATAAAGCAGAATCATGAATGGGTGGTATTTTAATAATATCATGTTGTTATTTTGAGGGTGTGGGGCTAAGTAATGTCTCCTCTGATTCCAGATGCTTTTCATTAAAACTGAAACAAATCTTTCCAAATCATATTTTGTGTCAAAGAAGTTTTGCCAGAGCAATGCCAGTTCTATCCTGAAATCTCCTCAAATGCTTGTCACTTAATAGATACTTATGCTCTGTATGTTTCAAAAGCCCAACAAATTAGAAAGTGAAATATGACCAACTACATATGTTTGAAGGAGTATTATCTGAATAGTCTCATCAGGAATCCAGATGATGCATTTTAGATAATAAATTCATTTATCTGATAGCAGTTGAAGTCAGTGTAGCCAGCCTTGCCTTTCTTCTTCCAACTTTAGCTTTTATCAACTAACTATAAAGAAAGAATTAAAAACTCAAAAGTATTAAATCCTAGGGAATTCACATTTTGAATACCTGGCCTCTTGAAAACAAATTATCGTAATGTTTTAAGTGGATGATTATCAAGTAACACACTGCTCATTTCAGTGTTGGATTTTTTGGTTCAAGATGAAGATTTTTAGTCACTGAGAAATCTTTTCCACCTAGCCCTGGAGGAAAAATTGTCACATTTTGCTGGGAGTTGTGGGTGCTCGTATTATTTTATTTCTTTTGAATGTCTGTGGCAAGAACTCCCAGAGGTAAATATGGGCTGAAATGCAAATCTAAGTATTTTCCAAATCGTTTTGGAGATGTTAATAAATGTAACATCAAATGAAGGTTCTGTAGCTGGTTACTTGGGATGCTTTGCACACCAGTGTCCTACCCTGAGATTGCCATGTGCAGTAGAAGGGCAAAAGCTGTCAGAAAACTTGTATTATACATGCCATGTAGCTCAGTATTGCCCAAGCTTATTTGAGCACTTTACCACTAGTGGCCTTCCTCCCAAAAATGTAATCGAAGATCAATCATGAAAAAATGTCAGACAGATTTCAATAGAGAGACTTCTATAATTTACCTGACCAGTATTTTTTAAGGTCATCCACAGCAAAGAAAATCTGAGACCCTTTCACATCCAGGAGGAAACTGAAGAGACATGGAACTAAATGTAATGTAGAATCTTGGATGAGATTCTAGAACCAGAAAAAAGAAGATTAGGTAAAAACTAAACCAACTATGAACTTTAGTTAATAGTAATGCATCAGTACTGTTTCATTAATTATAGCAAATGAATCACACTAATATGTTAATAACAGGGGAAATTGAGTGCAGAAGATACATAGGAACTCTATATTATCTGTTCAAATGCTTCTGTAAATCTGAAATTGTCCTAAAAGTAGAAAACCTGTTAATCTTTTTAAAAGCAATATTAACAAGTCATGTACTTCTTTGTGGGAAAGTTTTTCTATTTATAAGTATTCACTGTGCACAAAAACAATACTTTGGACCATTTAAGGATGTGGGAATCTTATTTAAGCTGTTCTGGTAAAGAAAAAGTAAAGAAATCAAGGCATGTAAAGATAAGGGTGCTCAGCCAACAGTCTCACTAGCAATAAAATACTGTGATCAAGGTCACAGTTTGAATGTAGATCATGTTTTCAGCCCATTAGACATATGGAGATGCCAGAACAACTCAGAAGAAACACAGTCCTCAGACTCCCAATTTAGGTCCTTTCATGTTTGACTAGAAGACAGCGGCAGAGTGGGATCTAGAGCACTGCAAAACCATCTTTATAAAAGATGCTGTTTTCAGTTGTACTCATGGAGTGGTTAGTTCTTAGGACACACTCCTCCCATTAGGCTTTCCTGTCCCAAACATTGGCCGTGCCTGTCTTGAAACGTTCATTCATTTCTCTGTGATACATGGGCAGAAATTTGCAAGTAACTCTTATTATTGGACTACCAGGTTTCCAGGCTCCTCTTGCTATGCCAACAATTCCAGAAAAACTACTGAAAGTATTTTATATGTGATGACTGGTGGTATGATGACTGTTAGTACCATTATAATAACAATGGCAAAGGTAGAAACTACTACTTATTGAGCTTGCTGGGGGCTGTGCTGAGTCCTTACTTTGTTTAAATTTGCAACAAAGCAATGAACTGGGCATCATTGTCCTCATTTTACAGATAAAGATACTCTTTTATGCATGCACTTCTTTATACATCATCAGTGATGTGGGGATGTGCTTTGATTTATTCAGAAGCCCTTCAATCAATGTTTTAAAAGCTAAATTGCATATCCTATTTAAATGCTCATAGGGAAGATAAGTATAACCCTTAGGGGAAGCAATTGTGGGGGTGTGGGTAGGGGCTTTGGGGTTGTCAAATTAGTTCAAGTGAGTTAACTCATCTAGTTCTTGGTATGAACAGAAAATTAGAATAGGGACCTTAGAATAGCATTGAAATTCAGTAAAAATAATAATAATAATAAGATTCTTGCTAGAAATCTGATAGAAAGCTTACTTTCTTGACAGCTATTTATTTGTGATGTTTCTAAACAGAACTTGGTAGCTAGAATTGGATTTGTTTTCATAGAATTTTTGTTTGCTTTTTGGGGAGGGTTTAGGTTGAGTTACTATTTTTGAAAGAAAAAGGAAAATGTTCTTAGCTTCCATCAGAGATTCTGATTGTCTATGTCATCATAAGAGTGGGGACAATAGACCATCAATGAAGCTACATTGCTGGCAACAGCTTTTCAAAACAGTGATGTATCACTTCTTGTCAACTAGATCTATAAATTTAGTGGCTTCAGCTTATAAGTGAAGGCTGTGCAGTACCTACTGTTTCCTTATTAACACATGCAGAATACCTACTCCACGACTTATTCAAACTTTACTATAATTTATGGTCACCTAATGAATATTAGTGACTTAACTGAATTGGTTTAATTGTGAAATAAAACTGTAAGTTGTGACATAGGCCTAATATATTTATTCTCTATGTAAGATTTATACTAAGAGAAAATGTCATTCTCTTTTTAATCTATAGATAGAGCTTAGAGAAGTTTGCTGAAAAATTAAGTCAAAACTCTCTTTTAATATTCAGTATCCAGAAAGATATATCTACCTCTGGTTTGAATTAAACATCTTTGAAACTGAAAGGATTAATATACTGACCATTGTCTTTTCTAGATTTCACAGAGAGTTGTGGTTTTAACGAGTATTTGGAATAATTTTCCATAATCCAGCATGTCCCCTCAGCCATTCCTTTCCCCACTGTTTTCTATCCAGTTTTCTCATACTACAGATTTTCCCTATTTTCCCTGTTGAGTCAATGTCATATGTCAATGAAAGTTAGCTCAGATATGTCCTTAAATGCCAAACACTAGTTTTAAAAAATAGAATATATGAAACTGATGGTGATCTTATATATAAAAAAAATAGGTATTTCAGGAAAGATCTGTAAAAAACTAAGGTGTTAACAGTAGCTACCTCTTGATATTAAAAGTGGGTTATTGAATGTGTTTTCTTGACCATTAGTTGCTGGTGAGTTTGCTGTCAATTTTCCCTATTTTAGTACTTCAGATAAGCTTTCTCTAAGGTCATGGCTGCCGTTTTTCTTCTTCCAATCACAGGAAACATCCCAGGACATTGAAGAATGGCAGATGATCAGAAAGATGAAGCAAAGGCGCCTCACTGGACCTCAGCTCAACTTACAGAGGCATCTGCCCAACCACACCCACCCGAGATCAAAGATCAAGGAGGGGCAGGGGAAGGACTTGTCAGAAGCACCAATGGATTTCCCTACAGGGAGGATGAAGAGGGCGCCTTTGGAGAACATGGGTCACAGGGCACCTACTCCAATACCAAAGAGAATGGAATCAACGGAGAGCTGACCTCAGCTGACAGAGAAACAGCAGGTAACCAGGGGCTCTTCTGTCCTGTGCTTGCTTTGTGCTTTGAAGTCTGTTTATGCGTAAAGTGAATTAGTTTACAGCACTGATCTTCCTTCACTGGTGCTAGGACTAAAGTTCCAGTCAGTCAAGGGAAATAGACACCAAAAGGAGAGAAAAATCGTAGGAACTAGCCTGACATTCCCCCAGATTAGTTATATTGTCAATCTTATCTCCTTTTTAATTTTTACTTCATTTTTGGCTGTGCTGAGCAGCTTGTAGGATCTTAGTTCTCCGACTGGGGATCAAACCCAGGGCCCTCACAATGAAAGCTCAGAGTCCTAACCTCTGGACCACCAGGGAATTTCCATTTACCACCTTAATTTTAGTAGACCGATGGCTTAGTGTGTGTGTGTTTTGCTAATAGTTGTCAGCATTGTAAATCACTGAAAAAAAAAACTTCACTAACTGGGATTCTCTTGAATGATATTGGACTTAAACTGATTAATTGATAAGAGGCACATTTACTTTTTAGGGCAAGAAGGAATGTGGAATCTGTCTCCCAGCCTTTAAAAAGGGAAAAAAAAGGAAAACAGCACGTGAATACACAGGAACCATTTAATACTTCCTTGGATAGCTTTTTAAGAACTAATATACAGATGCTTAAAGGATAACAGGATATAATTTAATCTTAAAGTATAATTTCTACCACAAGTTTGTTGATGATATTGTCATTAATGGCTTAGAGAAACATTCAGTTCAGTTCAGTCGCTCAGTCGTGTCTGACACTTTGCTATCCCATGGACTGCAGACTTTAGTCTGCTCTATAGTATTCTTTACCATTATTTTCCTTTTCTCTGTAATTCAGAATGTAATGTATTTTAAGACAGTAATTTGCAGACACGCTACTCCAAAAACAGTAAGTGAACTCCTAGTAAGAAAGGCTCTGTCTGCTTCAAGATCATACCTTACTTGTTCAAGGGTTAGTTTTCTACACTCAATTGGTTAGGCACACATCCACGATACACTCAGTTCAAAAAATATATTTAAATTTTAATGGGCAAGTATGAAAGGCATTTCAAATGACTCAGGAGAAATTACATACATACATACATAGTGTGATTCTTTTCATTTAACAAACTACTGTTGAACATTTTCTTCGTATAAGCCATGCCAGGGCAAGTGCGAAGAATGGGCCCTAAACTTCCCAGAGCAGTTGATCTAGTAGCACACACGAGACCTGTGTGTACAGTTAATTCAAATACAAAACACAGTACATTAAGCGCCACATGAGCAGTGTAGAAAGGCAAAGTTGAAGAGGGGTTGTTTCCAAACCTTGTTCCCAAATCATGTACAGAAGCATCTTGAGGTTCCACAGCAGATGCACAAGAGTGTGGCAGAGTGTTTTTAAATACCCAGATGAAATTCTGTGATATTCAGTAGCTGTCAAATACTACATGAACTATTAATTTAAGATAGTTTGGTTTCAACATTAGGTCATACCACATTCTTCTTCATGGTGTCCTCCTGTCTTTTTGAAGCTGGGATTTTGGGGTCTTTTTGAAGTTACTGTGATCAGTAAAGCAAATACCCTGCAGAAATGTATGTGCAACAGGAAGAAGAGAGTGGCAGTGTCCAAGCTAATTCACGGATTTGAAAAGCTGTCCAGTGCCCTATAGACACCCATGTCCCATTATAAGAAATTGTGGTTAAGAATGAAATAAAAATATTAGTTTTACTTTTCATGGTTACAGGGAAGAGTAAATGAGGTAGAGTATATAAAGTAAATGACTCAAGAAGTAGTGTCTATTAAGCACCATTGTTATTGTGATTATTAGTGGTAGTAGTGGTGTTCATGTAGACAACAGGACACCCTGGATCAGGAACTATTTTTCTAAAGTCAAGTGTAATACAGTTTGAAGAGGGTGCGACTTGGGTATCAGGAGCACTAACTGGGAAAATATTGAAGTGATTGAGGCATGAGGAGTTGAGAACATGTTAGAAAAAAATGATTGTGGGAATAAAGGAGGTAATGTGAGAAACCAAGATTTTTCTCATCATTGTCCCCTGCAGCACTTGACATTATACCTCAAGGACTCAATAAATGTGTGTTGAGTGAGTAGTGGGGTGAATGATGCAAAAAGAAGAAAGTTATTTTCAAATTAATGGGGAAAGCTATTGAAAAGCCTTAACTTCGTCTCTTGAACTCTCACCAGTTGACTCTCACTGACTATTTTGGAGGCTTATTATGTACCCAAGAAAAAAAATCATGCGTAGCGTGCTTGGTCAAGCAGGAGAGAACCAACACCACTCACTATTTCATTTGTTCAATAGTCTTAATTAAGGTTGAGAGCATCAGGAAAAAATCTATTTGTCAGGTCAGTGTGGCCTTGCCAGCTTCTTTGAGAAAATAACATAAATTAAAAAGAAACTAACAGATGGTTATTTAAATTGTGGGTTCAAGACCATCCAGAGTTAATTTTGAATTCAGCTTAACATATATCAAATGAATTTTACATTACCTTTGGGAGACTGATTATTTAAATTTTATATGTATATTCATAGTGACAAAAGTTGTAAACAGTGATGTTTTCAATCCAAACGATGATGTAATTTTAAACCAGCCTCCCTCCAGAAAGAACAGACTTGAGTATTGAATCCATCAGTCATCCATGTATGGAAAGCAGCAGGAGAGGAAAAATGTAAATTGTTATCTTCTCATGCCTACAGAGGATTTTTCAGTGATAAGTTAATGTGCAATTAAATTTCTCTCCAAACTTTAGCTTAATAAAATAATAAATTGTATTATTGATGGCTTATATATAATTATTCCACAAATTGCAAACAAAAATCATCCCCAGTAAAAAAAGAATATTCTTAAATCTTAGATATGATCTTTTAAAATGCCATTCTTTGATAATGGAGACCATTGATTGAGCAGGCATTATATTTTGAGGTGATTATTTGAGTGAGGACCAGGTTATATATTACCCCACTCTTTCATCATTTCGTGTAATCTATCAGTATATTGCAATTTCTCCTATATGGGTGTTTTTCAGGATGTTGCGAACATGAAACATTTCCCATGACATCCTCAGCTGTCTGTTACAGTGTCCAGACCATGGCTGATCAAAGCCAAAGATCTTTCTTCTACTTTCCTTTTCTTCTGCTTTCATTCTTAGAAATAAATCTTTTCCTCAACATTGTTTATTCATCTCTACAAACCAGATCACGTAATAAATGAATTGCAATAATCCACTCTCCCTCCTCTTTCCTTCATCAGAGGGCACTTACTTCAGCCAAAGGTCTGCCTCCTTCTCTCTCATCCACCCTTTCAGTGTTCACCTTCATGTCTGGACCATCATAACTTTAATTTTTAAATGTGCAAGGCCATAGTCTGCTTACCTTTGATCTTATGCACTAAGATGGTGGGGGAGGAAGCAGCGGGGAGGGGCTGCATAGAAAATGCTGGAAGGAAATAACACTTTATATTTAATTTACAACTCACTTGTCTAGATTTTTTTCTCTTTCCTTTCAATTTAAAACTAATCCATAGAAACGTAGATAGAATTATATACTCACCTAGTATCTCATAACTTTTTACTTTAAGAATTTTTCTTACATTTACTTATTAAAGTGTCCTTTTTAGAAGCCATACCACTGAAACCAAAACAACAGATGAGAAACCATAGAAAATCCATGAAAAATTGGGCCACTTAGGAAAGTTATTGTTATTAATAAGTGAATACAACGTAATACTGAAGCAAGTCATTTTTAAATCATTTTCCACCATGGTTAATAAGAATAAAGGCTTATAATAAACGCTTCTTCTCTTTTCCACCTTATCTTTATTGAGAAAAGCAAACAGAATGCATTTCAGTCCCCATAGAGTTTCAACTCTGGGTGATAATTAAGAGCCTCATGTTTAAGCTTCTTATTTGTATGTGGTGCTCAAATGCATATTACAGTTTATATCAAGATAACATCTGGGCTTCCCAGCTGGTGCAGTGGTGAAAGAATCCACCTGCCAATGAAGGAGATGCAAGAGACGCAGGTTCCATCCCTGGGTTGGGAAGATCCCCTGGTGTAGGAAATGGCAACCCACTCCAGTATTCTTGCCTGGGAAATTCTATGGATAGAGGACCCTGGTGGGCTACAGTCCATGGAGTTGCAAGGAGTCAGAAAGAACCGAGTGACTGAATATGCAATACGCAGGATAACATCAAGATAACTAGATGTTATCTTGTAAGATGACCTCTCGTATTTCTCCTATATATGGGTTTAGTGACCCATCCAGGATACTTGGCTAAAGCCAGCACACAGGTGGCCTGCTTTATGGTGTCATGCTCCTTCCACTTCTCCGTGCAGCCAGACACCCAGCAGCAACAGTAACCGGTCATAGCCAAAGACAGTTCTTCCATTGCAGAATGGTCACATCCTTGTGCCTTTCAGCATGACAGCAAATTTATTCCCAGTTTTCAGCTTGAATGGAGAAAGAAAGGAGGCAATTCTGAGATGTTTACAGATGCCAAAACTTTGAAGTATTTAAAATCACACTTTTTAAGTGATTTTGACTATTCTGAGGTACAATGCTTTGAACACAGGTTAAGAAAAAAAAAAACAGCAGTCACAGCGTAAAGTGCCTTTGTGATTATCACAAGTCACCGCCAGGTCTCTTTTTGAGTAAATTTGAAGATTAAAGGTCAGTCCTTCAGTAAACTACCCCTTGATTTCCCAAGGGTTGTAGTGTTTCTCCAATATTTCTGGGGCATTTCTCCAGGTCTGCTCCCATCAAAGCAGTGAGATCTATAAAGCCCTTCTGGGTTATCATGGTCACTTTTTCCAGAGCTGCCAATGGAGATGCACCTTCTAAAGCTCAACACGCCCTTTTACATCCTCCTGATTCAAGCAGCCCAGTCATGAACATACTTGGATTTCTAGGTTTTTTGTTGCTGAAATTATAAATTTCAGATTGAAAATGCATAGTGGAGAAAAACGTTACCATCAGTCACAAGCAAAAATCTGAATATACTTCCTACACTTCTCTCTCTCCCTTTCTAATCTTAGAAAATTTGAATCTGCATTTTCTCCCCCCATATTCCCCTCCCTCCATTCCCACATTTGAGATTTAATGGTAGGAATCACCATCCCATTTAAACTATGATATATTATACATAATATATATTAATACACACAGAGCAAAATAGTGCAGAACCATTTCTCCTGTGAAGTGACTGAAGCCGGCCCCACCACCCCCCAAGGCAAATAAATAGGCTGGCCTAACAATACAAAAGGTTGCAGATTTTCCTTTCCTTGTTGCCATGCCAACCACTCATTGCTCTGGCTGCCATTTCCTGGAGCTCCGCAGAGGAGTGTGCAGAGCAGTTATTTAGCATTCAGGGTGGATCTGCAGAAAAGCACACGGCCTCACTGCAAAGTGTCTGCGCCTGGCGGCGCCGATGGACAAGAACAGAAAATGGGGATCTTTGCAATGTTTTCCTTCGAAAGGTTGGGCATCTGGGGCTAGAAAAAGTGAGAAAGACAAGGATTGCTAGAAAAGGCATGAGGTTTGTATTTGTCACGTTTGCTTTGTCCTATATGCTCTCTGTACCGTTTGAAGCAGGTTTGGAGTATTAGCTTCAATCATATGTGACTTGCCTTGTTGGTAAATAGAAGGGGATCTGAACCTAATTGGGGGCTGTCTTGCCTGGACTTTATAATGAAAAACAGCCTCTCAACCTTGGTAAGGTTGCTTGCTTATAGCAGATATTACTAAATACAGCTTGTAATGTTTTACAAATTAGAAGAAAAGATAGGTACCAGATACAGTTGTTTATTTAAGTGTGCAGTTGTAGGTAGTTCTTTCTATAAAAAAATGACCTTGTATCTTTCTTTGCTCTTCAGCCAGAATCTTAGAGTAGAATGTGATTGTTTGAAGCCGGTAATTATGAATCAAAATTTAAGGAAAACTTGGTTTCTCTTGACTCCTTTTAATTAAACCCAGTGACTCAACAAATAAAACCCATGATTTTATTCCTTGGAATTTTAATTGCCTACAAACACTTCAAGTTGTGAAGAGTAAGACTTGATCTAACGTAATATAATATTTTAAAATTAAGATTAATTTGCATATGCATTTACTCCCATGTATGTTCCTCCAGAAAATTCCTCCCATGCACTTGTGGAAATCATTCTCGTTTCTTTATTGTCTTGTTTTGGGTTAAAGTCAGAACTACATCATAGACACTAATATATATATATATATATATATTTACACATACACACACACATATATATAATTCTCTTTGGTCCACTGACACTTTGAAAAATTATTGTTTTGAATTTGAATCTTAATGCAACAGATTTGAGCTAAGGAAAGTTCGGAACTACTTGTAAAAATTACTGTCTCTCTTGTTTCTAGCTGTAAATATAATTTAATAGCATTGAATTTTTCACTTTAGCCTTTCTTGTAATCCTATATTTTTTTCAAGACTTTTTATCAAATTTTCTAATTTGCTACCATGTTGTATCATCATATTTTTCTTTCAATGTATCCCAATTTGAGGTTTTTTAAAATCTCCATTTAGAGAAGATTTCTAAACAGTTCATAAAATCTTTTATGTTTGTAGTGAATAGATGACAATAATCAGTCATGGAAGCCAGTCTTCCTGATTTTTTTTTGGACCCTCTAAGCCTGTGTTTTGGTTAGGATTATGCATGACCTTTATATGTCCCTTGTTCAATTACTAAGAATTCTCTCTTCCCAGAAAATAAAAGAGAAAAACCTTAATAGTAATTTGAAACAAATAAATTAACTAATATCTGGAGAATATTCTTCATCAATCACTGATGTGTGTTTTTGAAAAGTTATATATATATATATTGCTTGCACATACCTAAGAAAAATGTCTGTCACTGTATACCAAATATCCTCGTGAGGGTTGGCTCCAGGTTTGGTTTTATCGCTACTGGGAGGTTAGTAGGTCAGGGAGTACCTGGCAGTCATCAACACCTCCCTCTTTTCTCCCCAAGCCACTTAAGATGAACCGACTTTCTGCTTCAGTGTATCAAGCCCTCTCATCCCCTCACACTTCACTGCACCTTAGCACATTACATAAAGCACTGCTTTGATTGTCAGGGGAGTCTGGAAATTCATACCAGGAGCAGATGAACAGAACGACGGGTGCTGCATTGCAGACCTGGTAGTTTAAGCATGATCTGACTTGACATCTGATTTGTCCTGGGGGGGAAAGGACAGCAAACCGCCCAGTGCCCTCTCTCTTTGTGACTCGCCTTACGGAATGAATCACGGTTCAGCAACACTCAGAAAACAGCCACGCTGATGAGCAGAGAAAGAGGGAGGCATGTGTTCTAGGCTTTCATGGCAGCTTTTACCAAGTATGCAAATACTAGGTAATGCTAGTATGCAAATGTTAGAAAGGAGAGTTAAATGTCCACTTTTACAATTGATTTCAGCAATGCTCAAACTTCATAAAACATTAGGCAAAATGGGTACTAAGAGAGCAATCAACACATGATTCAGAGAAAAATCATGTGTAATAGAGATGATTCAGCCTCAGCACCCTGAAAATTAGATTCAATATTTTCAGTCCAGGTTTTATGTTTGGAAACACAGGTCAAGATAAGGCTGGGAGCTGAGCACCTCTGATTCTTGCATAAGTAACTCCAGCATGAGTAGTCAGTTCTCTATTTGAACTAACAATGTTCTCTTTTGCAAACCTAGTTAATTTGCCCAAGCAATCTGTTCTGGTTTCATTCAAATGCCGCATCATGAAACAAGTGACAGAGGACTCATTTGAAAGGGTACATGCAACAGAAGAGATTATTAGAAATCCATGATCAAAGGTTCAGAACTGATTCATTTTATTCTCTCAAATGAATCTCTTCCTCTTTCAAATACCCCTGTGTACCCTGTTTATGTCTTGCTAATGGCATTGATCATAAGTGTTTTGAGGTGGAAGCTGTGCTTCATTCATCTCCATGTTCCTTCTGGTATATAATGCAAAGCTTATACTCCATAGTAGGTGCTAATAAATATTTTTGAAAGTGAGATAAAGAAGAGAGAACCAGAAACTATCACAACACTGTGAATCAGCTATACCCCAATACAAAATAAAAAGTTCAGAGACAATTAAAAAAAGGAAGAGAGAAAATTAGTATTCATGTTCAATTTTGAGAATGGAAATTATATAAGCAAAATAGGGCTACAAAAACTTTGAATATATTTTGTATATATATTGTGTAAGCAATATATTTGTGGGAAAGATGATGTTAGGAATATTGGAACTAAAGAGGCAAATGGAGGAACATGGGGGGAGGCTAGATTCAGAGTAAAGACTGTAGAAGTGTTGACTAGCTCAATCAAGTTGGAATTCTGAAATACTGTTGTAAAGAGAGTGTCATGGAGGGATATAGCAGTAGACTTGTTATGTTCTGCAAGTGGGAGTGAAGATTTGGAGTGAAGAAAACATATCTTTGACTTAAAATAGAAGTAAAACATCTGATTAGAAATACTGTCTTGATGATGAAAACACCTGAACTGGGAAGAATATAAAATCAGGATAAATGACCTTTCTGAGACACATCCATAATCTAACAGCTAAGAAGTACACAGATATTAAACAACTTTTCTTGTTCATTCTTGCAAAATAGAGTCTGATGTAATAGAGTTGGTCTCAATAGAAAATGATACTGAAATATCCTGCGAACAGAACTCTAAAATGCACACCTTTGTTGATCTTCTGGCTTTAAGGTAAAGATTGCCTCACTACTATAAATCAGAAGGCCACACAAATTTCATTTCTGGCAAATGGACAAACTGAATCTTAAAGAAAATGGATGCACTAAGTCATAGACTTAATTATACTTTATTAAAGGAATATACTAGTATTGTCTTGGAGAGATGTTATATATCCTATTTTTGAAGGTCAACCTGATTAATATATCACCAATATTCTTTTACACTTCTTCATCTTTGAGTCTATAAAATTACTTGAAAATGATAACTTCTTAGGTAATAAACAGCATTTCACTGTTGAATAACAGGGGTATTTATTCACTAATTTTAGGAAAAATGTTTCAGTTTCAATCAGATACATTTCTCTAGTTTTCTTATGTTAAAAAATCTTAAAAGCTTCATGTAATTGATGACTTTCTTTCCTTTTTGACATATTAAATGAAAGATGCTCCCATTTACATTTTCTAATTTTAATTATTATTTCAGTCTTTAAAGGACAGTATTTAATTAAACTACTGTTAATTTTATAAGCAGTTTTTAAAATGAATCAATTCTTTGAATACTTTTTCTCCTTGTTGCATTTCCATGCTACTATTCTTTATCTTTTTTTCTTCTCATTTATTAATTTTTTTCCATTTATTTTTATTAGTTGGAGGCTAATTACTTTACAACATTGCAGTGGTTTTTGTCATACATTGAAATGAATTAGCAATGGATTTACATGTATTCCCCATCCCGGTCCCCCCTCCCACCTCCCTCTCCACCCCATCCCTCTGGGTCTTCCCAGTGTACCAGGCCCGAGCACTTGTCTCATGCATCCAACCTGGGCTGGTGATCTGTTTCACCCTAGATAATATACATGTTTGGAGGCGAATTACTTTACAGTATTGTAGTGGGGTTTGTCATACATTGACATGAATTAGCCATGGAGTTACATGTATTCCTCATCCCGATCCCCCCTCCCACCTCCCTCTCCACCCGATCCCTCTGGGTCTTCCCAGTGCACCAGGCCTGAGCACTTGTCTCATGCATCCAACCTGGGCTGGTGATCTGTTTCACCCTAGATAATATGCATGTTTCAATGCTGTTCTCTCGAAACATCCCACCCTCACCTTCTCCCACAGAGTCCAAAAGTCTGTTCTGTACATCTCTGTTTCTTTTTCTGTTTTGCATATAGGGTTATCATTACCATCTTTCTATTCTTTATCTTAAGCTAAAGTGTAGTTTTTTTTTCTTTAAAAATTATCTATTGGTTTTTTGAAAAACCAAGATTTGTGACTAAAAAATTGGAAAGATTGGAATAAACCTGTTCTCCTGAGAGCTTACCAGAATTGACTTTTCTCCAAACAAACAAACAAAAAAATTGCACTAACTTGACCTGTCTCACAAAGCATGTAAGACAGTTCTTCCAAGCCAGTTGTCACCCAATTCTTCTGTCTTGATTGTAGTAAAAAAGAAACAGAGAAATGAGTTTGAAGCAAGTACAGATGCCACTTTCAAAAATCGCATTTTAGAAGAGGAAGTCTCTCCTCTTGAAAATATTTGCCATCCCACCTTTGACAGTTTTAAGTATGATATATCACCCTTGGCACCCACAGTTTGCAAGTATTTCTAGAGGTATGCTTGGTATCAGTGAGACCCACTACACAGAAGAGATATAGATTGGTATAAGTAAACAACACTGAAGCAAAATCATCAATGTAAAATTTTATTTCAACAGATAATTAGAAGGTACTTTCTAAAGTAGTATTTGTATGTTATTTGAAAATTTCTGGATTACTTTGAAATTACTGTTACTTGTTTTTGTTTATCTTAACATAAACTTTTTGTATCCCGTAGTTGGAGAGAAATTCATTTAATAGAATGTTTCATGGAATGCATTAATCAATCCAGAATACAAAAGATATTTTTATTCTAGAATAATTTTTGGCATAAATTTTTAAATTCTATTTAAGTCTTTGCTTTTTACTATCATAATAATATAAATATAATGTTAGACTTAACACTTATTTTCTTACTTAAAAAAATTATTTTTTTATTTGCAAATTCTCTTGATTTTGCTATTCAGAGACCCTGGAAAAGATGGTTAACTATCAACAATTTTGCTTTTTGGAATTTTTCCAATGTTCTCCTTATCTTATGTTATGGCTGAGCTCTAGTTAACAAGCATTATTAAAGACTAAAAGAAGGATGGCTCAAAATTATCTTTCTTTCTCGTTTTTTGTTTTCTTTTCTATCATAGCATTTTACTTTTCAGAATTTCATAATGTAATTAATTCCACTGTCCCTTTTCCTACAGTATAATTGAAACATGGTTCACAGGTTCTATATATTCAGTTATAATTTGGAAATGATAAAGAATTACCATGTGTACTTAGTGACTTAAAAGTCTGCCAAGTCCTTTCAGGACTGATATAAAGAGAATATTTGTGAACAATATTTTCTATAACTCATGCCAAAAATAAAATAGGGAGTTGTAAAAGAGAATCACTTAAGATACTTACATTTCACGAGAGGTTGACTAAGAAGAATCAAATAAGGTGGATGTTGTATATTATTATTTACACATTCATTCTTAGAACTATGTTAGGACTAGAGGCTTAAGCAAACTAATTACACAGAAGTCATGTTGGTCTGTCTGTTTGCTGATCGAAGGTACACTATGATGTACTATGACAAAAGCAATCTTCCCACCACACAGTTCCTAAATTCCGTAGGGTTCTAGGTCACAAGGCTGCCAAAGATTTAAAATTATTACCTTGGGGATGAGATGGTGCCAACAAAATGTAGCTAAGCTGATGATTTTTACCTTTTTATTGTAACAGTTTTTCCCTAGATGAAATCTTTCAGTTTATAGAAGTAACTGGTAAAGACTCTCCCTGATATATAGAGCACTTACACTTTAAAATTTTGCTCCAGTGATTTTTTTTTCTTTTTTGGAATCTAGAATGTTTTTCCATTTTTTCATTGTGTTCTCTGTCTCAGACATTCCTGGTTTTGCAACGGTAGAAGCAATAATTTCCCCATATGAAATCTTAAGACTCGTGCTGGAACCCAAGTCTTTTGAGGTACCCAAAACAGATAAAACTTTGAAGGCACAAATAGACCTTTATGTGCACGAATGCTGGCACATGCATAGATTCACACACACACATACGTGCAAGTGCTGTTCTGCACACACAGTACATTTTGTATTATCACACAGTTACTCTAAGGATGAATTTTTTCTCTCTCTCTTAGTTTTATTGATATTTCATCTCTTCATTGTTATTAATAATGTCTTCTGCTACATTCCTTTGTGTGATGTGCTCAAGACAATGCAGACAGTAATCCAGTTTCTCTCAGGTCTACAAGGAGTAGTACAATTGTAATGGTTTTGACAAAATGCAAAACCTGAGCTTTACAAGGCTCTGAAAGCATTTTATCAGTTCCCTCAGTGCCTTAATTATTGTACTCAATTTATTGATATTAAGCAGTTTGAAATTTTCAGAGAGCCATATTCCCCAAGACGTTTCTTTCTCAAATTAATTTAGAATCAATAAAATATTGCAAGCTGATTTAATTAGTAAATGTTTACTGTATGAAATACAAACAACACTACAAATATGCACATATTACTACATTTAGATCCTCCAATTACCACCAACAGCACAAACCTTTAATTAGAATATATAATTATAAAGCTAAGCCATACTTGCTTGCTGTATTTCTTCTGCTGTACCCTTAAAACTAGAAGTGAAATTTTCCAGTAGGTACTGTTTTTGATTGGTACTTTGCCTTTCTAATTACTTTTGATTCCATATATGTTGTTCTTAACTTGCAATATCCTTCTACTGATAACCATCTTAATTTACAAAGTCTTTCCCTTTAAGTAAATTAAACATTAGGCCAATTCTATCCAAGCTCTAAGAACTTCATTTGAGTAGATTAAATTGGCCATCTAAACAAGATTATGGATTCAAGCACATAGGTTGAAATAGGGAAAAAGGAGAAAGAGGGAAAATTCTCCTATAGTCATACACTGTACTCCTAATCCTAGCCCAAGTTGTTGCAAATGCCTTTCAGAAGAGGACGATGTGAGTGACTGTGAATGTATAGATCAGCCAAAATCTGTGGCCCTTACTAGAAAAATCTTTAAAAAAAGCACCAAAAACATGTTCTTCAATGAGATTGTCCCACTTTCCAGTACAATTTAAATATAGGAACACCATGTCTTATTCATCTTGCCTTGGTAATTGCCAAGGTAATCATTAGCCTTAGTAGTGACTTGGTAATGACTAAGCATAGTTACATCATCTGGAGTGGGTACAATATAACTTAAATTTCAGTACCCTTCAGAATGAACTTTGTGCAGTCATGATTCCTCATCTTAAATGCATTTATCTCCATAGACTAACATTACTGCAAAGGCGTTTTCCCTCATAAATTTATCCTTGTTTTCGTCAGTAAATCTTTGGAATTCATCTTTGAAAGAAAAAGCTGGTACACAGAGATCCACAGCTGTTGTGTTGGCCAGGTGGCTAGGGTGACCCTTTGAGATCAATGGGAATCTGATTAGGAAGAGATATGCCAATGCTGGCCTCTTTAATAAGTACCAAGATGCCAGAGAAACAAACAAAAACAGCAACAACAAAAACCAATCTGCTCTTTTAATTTCCTTCATCAACACTTGATCACGGGTAACAGCTTCAGAGAGACCATTCATTCACTCTCCAAATTAAGCTGGAGCAGAGGCAAGGAACTTTCCTTCTTTCCCTGTTTATATAAATTTATCTAGGGTATTTGTTTAGCCGAGCGCTTCGAACACAGTGCTTTCCTTGTTGACTAGTTTCCATCAGCAGCAGCAATTAGCTTCAGTTTCCTAGGCAACCCTTCTCTACCCCACTGAGAAAAACCTTTTCTTGACAGGAGCATTCTGTCTAAAATTGCTTTGTTTTCCTTCTTTCACAAGTGTACGGTAGGCTTACTTGTCATTTCTTTTAACACAGCACTATTATACTTACTATTCTTAAAAGCAAAAGCACTTTCTGGCTTTTATATTCCATATGGTTGAATTTATTGTCAACATCTCTTACTTTTCTCTTAACCTGAAAGAAATCAACAAAAATATATTCTCAGGCATATGCCAACTTGCTTGGATTTTTTGTTGTTCACAGTGTAATCAGTGAGTCTTTACATATTCAAGTCATCTCAGCTGGTTGTGATGAAAACCCAAAAGGTACACATTAAAAATCAGACTTCCCTGTATACCAACAATGTCATATGTTGCTCAGAACCAGGTTGGAGTTGTCAGGGCCACTGAGAAAGTTTCAGCTCCATTGTTTATAAATCAAACAAACAATATTGATAGATTAATATAACAAAATAACTAAACCCAAAATAGGTGCTAAAGATGGGGCCTGACACTGGCAACAGAATTCGACATGATAAAACAATGTGACCGGAAGTGCATGGTGGTGTAACATGAATCAGCATCGTGGAAGAAACTGGAGGATTGCAAACCGACTGTAAATGCTGGATATCCCTGGGTCGGGAAGATCCCCTGGAGAAGGAAATGGCAACCCACTCCAGTATTCTTGCCTGGGAAATCCCATGGACAGAGGAGCCTTGTCACAGAAGAGTTGGACACAACTTAGCCACCAAACAGCAGCAGCGTGGTATAAGGATAGAGTAAAACTTACCTCATCATTTTAGTTGCAAGAATCACTGGCGGGAGCCTGATACAGTCTGTTAGACAGTGACCCAAAATTCAAGCAAGAAGGTGCTCACTGGGAATAACGACAGAACTGTCCTAATGTCTGACAGAAACTGTCAGTCTTTACCTACATCTTGTCAATCAAATGATGATAGTAGACTTGATAACAAACCTGTGAATGTGATTAAAATAGTAATATATAATTTAAATAAGCACTTTACATATATATATATATATTTCGTTTAGTTGTCCCAATATACCAAAAGATGAATATCACTTCAGTTCCCCTTTTTAGATGGGGAAGTGGAAGCTTAGAGAGTATTTACTTGCAGTTAGTAAGAGCGAAAGACAGGGTTTGATTCCAGATTTTCTGACACCAGAATCTACTATGATATAAAATATCTGTACTACACTGATATAAATCAAAATGATATTCTAATGAGACAGTAAATTGCCTTTATCCATGATTTTGCTAGTTTTCCAACTTGGAAAATATGTTACTGTGTGAAATATATAATATTGACAGGAAATAGAAGGGCCTAGTGTAGCAACTTATTTAATAACCTTGTATTGCAATATGATGTTTATTCATTATGTAGGAGAATGTAAGTAGCTTAGCATCATATCTCCAAGGTATTATCAAGTAGGTTTCTGTGGATGAGAGCATGTCTCAGTTTCTTATACCTATTTACTTCTATTGGTGGTATATGCTTCCACCAGTATATTTACCCAATAACAAAAATAAACATGCTTTCCAGAACTCAGTTCAGTCTCCTGAGGACTGCTTTGATCCTCTTGTGAATACCAACCCCATGTCTGTTATTCAGAATATGTTTACAAGACAGACTTCACTTTGTTACCTGTAGCTGTTTATCTCTATATTGATGATACAGTGTCACCTGTTGCTCTATTCCTTGGGTTTTATATTTAAATCCTTTATTTAATATAAGCCTATAAGCAATGGCACCCTCTCCAGTACTCTTGCCTAGAAAATCCCATGGATGGAAGAACATAGTAGGCTAAAGTCCATGGGGTCTCAAAGAGTTGGACACGACTCAGCGACTTCACTTTCACTTTTCATAAGCAGTAACATTATTTAAAGGTTATAAAATGGATTTGTTTTAAAGAAGTTGCTTTTAATGTCTAGGTGATTTTTAGACAGATCTCTTATCAGATCAGTTCCAAGTTATCATTCATTTTCCTTAGGCATGACAAGACTTTATGGCCACATCATGAGCTATTTTTGTATTAATTATAAAAACTGTGTCATTACCATAATGACACTGCTGGTAAAATTATACCAAGTTAATATTTCAAATACTGGTTGTAAGGTTTTCACTGAAATTCTAAATCCTTGACATTAACAAAAGATAGAATAAAATACATATTACACAACATCCTTAAGACAATTTCTAACATAGACTAAAAATGTCCACTTCTGAAAATTTTAGATGTTCAAAAGAAACATAACTAATCCTTTCAGAATTTCTGATTACAGTAAGATGTGTCATGTTTTCAGCTGCGAGCTTAGTTCAGTTCGGTTCAGTCGCTCAGTTGTGTCCTACTCTTTGCGACCACATGGACTGCAGTAAGCCAGGCCTCCCTGTTCATCACCAACTCCTGGAGTTTACCCAAACTCATGTCCATTGAGTCAGTGATGCCATCCAACCATCTCATCCTCTGTTGTCCCCTTCTCCTCCTGCCTTCAATCTTTCCTAGCATCAGGGTCTTTTCTAATGAGTCAGTTCTTCACATCAGGTAGCCAAAGTATTGGAGTTTCAGCTTCAACATCAGTCCTTCCAGTGAATATTCAGGACTGATTTCCTTTAGGATGGACTGGTTGAATCTCCTTGCTGTCCAAGGGACTCTCAAGAGTCTTCTCCAACACCACAGTTCAAAAACATCAATTCTTTGGTGCTCAGTTTTCTTTATAGTCCAACTCTCACATCCATACATGACTACTGGAAAAACCATAGCTTTGACTAGATGGACCTTTGTTGGCAAAGTAACGTCTCTGCTTTTTAATATGCTGTCTAGGTTGGTCATAACTTTTCTTCCAAGGAGAAAGTGTCTTTTAATTTCATGGCTACAGTCACCATCTGCAGTGATTTTGGAGCCCCAAAATATAAAGTCTCTCACTGTTTCCACTGTTTCCCCATCTATTTGCCATAAAGTGATGGGACCAGATGCCATGATCTTAGTTTTCTGAATTAAGCCAACTTTTTCACTCTCCTCTTTCACTTTCATCAAGAGGTTCTTTAGTTCTTCGCTTTCTGTGATAAGTGTAGTGTCATCTGCATATTTGAAGCTATTGGTATTTCCCCCAGCAATCTTATTTCAGCTTGTGCTTCATCCAATCCAGCATTTCTCATGATGTGCTCTGCGTATAAGTTAAATCAGCAGGGTGACAATATGCGGTCTTGATATACTCCTCTCCCAACTTGGAGCCAGTCTGTTGTTCCATGTCTAGTTCTAACTGTTGCTTCTTGACCTGCATACAGACTTCTCAGGAGGCAGGTCAGGTGGTCTGGTATTCCCATCTCTTTCCAAATTTTCCACAGTTTGTTGTGATCCACACAGTCAAAGGCTTGGCATAGTCAATAAAGCAGAAGTAGATGTTTTTCTGGAACTCTTGATTTTTCAGTGATCCAGTGGATGTTGGCAGTTTGATCTCTGGTTCCATTGACTTCTAAATCCAGCTTGAACATCTGGAAGTTCACAGTTCATGTACTGTTGAGCCTGGCTTGGAGAATTTTGAGTATTACTTTGCTAGCATGTGAGATGAGTACGATTGTGTGGTAGTCAGAGCATTCTTTAACATTTCCTTTCTTCGGAGCCAAAGCAAAAGCAACACCTATTTGTGGATGTGACTGGTGATAGAAGTAAAGTCTGATGTTGTAAAGAGCAATATTGCATAGGAGCCTGTAATGTTAGATCCATGAATCAAGGCAAATGGAAGTGGTCAAACAGGAGATGGCAAGAGGGAACATCAACCTTTTAGGAATCAGCAAGCTAAAATGGGCTAGAATGGGTGAATTTAACTCAGATGACTATTGTATCTACTACCATGGGCAAGGATCCCTTAGAAGAAATGGAGTAACCATTATAGTCAACAAAAGAGTCTGAAATGCAGTACTTGGATGCAATCTCAAAAATGACAGAATGATCTCTGTTCATTTCCAAGGCAAGCCATTCAGTATCACAGTAATCCAAGTCTATGCCCCAACCAATAATGCCGAAGAAGCTAAAGGTGAACAGTTCTATGAAGACCTACAAGACCTTCTAGAACTAACACCCAAAAAAGATATCATTTTCATTATAGGGGGCTGGAATGCAAAACTAGGAAGTCAAGAAATACCTGGAGTAACAGACAAATTTGGCCTTGTGAAGATCCATGTTAACTCTCAGTGAAGTATAATGAATAGTACTTTGTCAATTTATGCATAATCTGTATTCATCTTTAATCTTCTGAATGACTAAATCCTACTCAAAATTTTATATGTATAATGTTTGGAAGGAAAAATTAACAACAATAAATTAGAAAGTAAGAAAGGGAATAAGAATGTAGAACAAGTAAGCAATGCAGAATTAAAATGTCATCTAATCTGTTCGTCACAAAAAGAATGTTTCATGTTGCTCATTGTCCTCAGCAGTAGATATGGGTTATCTTGCTTCTAGAAACACTGTCTAGAAGACCCTCGATAATTGGAACTTACTGGCTGAATCTAGAGCAGATGGTAGCCCAGAACCTACACAGCCAAAGAAGTTTGTATGAAGCCAGAAAATAAATAACATTCCTCTAGCTTTGTCTAGGGAAAGAAAGCAACAGTAACAACCAGAAAAACTGGCCATCAACATAGGTAATCACAGATTAATCATACTATCCTATAATTTGACATAAATAGCCTCGTTGGGCTGGAACTCTTACTGCATATCACTGTTGCTCTTTCTGTAAGTAGAAATATAAAAGTAGAAAACTCAGAACACTGTATGACTGAGAGAAAATGAAAGCATCTTGGTGAAGAACTAGTGGGAAACCTTTTTATTTGAGTCCTTGATGTGCCAGGCCTGTTGTATATTTGAGTTCCTCACAACAACCTGTCAGATGGGTATTACTATCATTTCCAATTTTTTTTTTAGTTGAGGAATTGAAACTCAATGAGTTTGAGTAAAATTCCAAAGATGAAGTAACTAGAAGGTAGCAATGCTGGAGTTTATGCCCACATATCTCTGCTTTAAAGTCCATGTGACTTTATCTAATGTACACTATAAAAGATAGTAATACTTTGATAGATAGAAAGATATGATAGAAGGGTGGATGGATGAATGGTGGCATTTAATAAATACTTATAGAATGAATATATATATAATTATATTGCATAATTAGCTATAATTATATATTTATAATCACACACATTGTAGCTCTTATCATTTTTATAGGTCTGTTTTTTTTACTGTATTCCTTTATCTTTTGTATATGTTCGACATGTTTACCATTAATCTTCCCTGAACTTTACCTGAACCCTCAGTAAATTTGCCCCTGTTCCAAAAGCCAGGCTATAGCGACGAGGCTCCCTCAGGAGATCTGCTGATTAGGCTTCCATTGGGAAAAGGCCATCATTCATGGGGGAAGCTGCCATCTCTACACTGATGACAGCCTTTGCTTAGAGAAAGATTTTTAAACTGACTGGACCATTTGAAACCCCTGAGCAACCCTATATTTGTGATTTCCTGAATAAATGGTAAAATTATAATAATATTAGAAGATACACTTATTTTCTATTTTTAAAGTTTTAACAATATTATTTTCCTCAGAATGGAATACAGCATGTCATGAACT
Source organism: Odocoileus virginianus (assembly GCF_023699985.2). NCBI lineage: Eukaryota > Metazoa > Chordata > Mammalia > Artiodactyla > Cervidae > Odocoileus > Odocoileus virginianus. The sequence continues at coordinate 13,830,978 of NC_069703.1, forward strand.
TGGCTCCCACACAGCCTATTTGATTATTCTAAAGTAGCATTTCTTATAATCTGTGAAATTCCTTTGAAAAAAAAAGATCAGTTCTCCTAAGATTGGGCTAGATTATTTTCTTACTAGTTTTGATTAAATACCTACAAATATAAAATCAGCTTATTCACATTTAAATTAATGTTCTTTCAAACAGCAAATCCAGTAAAATTCAAATGTCCTGCTACTTTCCATCTAAATTAATATTGTTTTGCTAAAACTAAATTATCACTCATAAAACATGTGGTACCAGCTTATATAGTGCATTTTACTTAAGTTGGTCCTGTCTAAACTGTTTGGAGGCAGGTTATGATTCAATTTTCCCTTCATTTATCTCTGTTTAGAATATTTTGAGAGCCTGTACAGTGCCTGAAGATGTCACTTGACCCACACCTCATGTAAATGCATTCTTTATTGACTTCACCTCTGTTCTTGTTAGCTAAGAACGTGCAAACTAGTTCTCCCTGGCATCAAAATTATTGTAAATATACTCTCAAGCAAAATGACTAGTGTAATTATGTAGCTCACTTTTAATTTGTTCACATAAATTAGCAGATATTTGTATTATTTTTATTGGACTGTCTTCCCAATGTAAACAAATTTCATTTTTTTAACTGCTCTCAGATCATGGAAAATTCTTCAGAAAGTACAGAAGAATTTTGGAACCCCATTTAATCCAGAATGCATCAAAATCTTAAGAATACAATAAATTATATAAATGGGGGGGTTAAGTTAGTAAATATAGTAACAGGCACAGATTACTTCTGAATTTGTGTAAATATTATGAACAAGCTTTTCATGTTGATTTTTCATCCTTTCAAAAAATTAAAGGTCCAATCTGGATAAAGTTCAATGAGAGGAGCTTTGAGAATTGCAGCAATGCCAGAGAGAAATCCTTGACTTGGGAAACTGCATAGAAGTGGAGATAAGGCTCGTGTACCAGCACAATTTCACACAAGATATATTCCCTAAGTGCTATAGGGAGATACTAATGTGTGTAGTGTCAACAGGGAGATGCAGGAATGATCCAGAAGATGCATTGGTTTTATATATATCCCATTTTCTGGAGTGCTTGCTCCACCTCACCACTGTATTCCGTTCTCCATAAAACACTTGGATGCTAGAAGCCCTAAGATTACTCTCTTGATTTTTAAATATCTGAATTTCATTGAAAGTTAATACATGCAAGCGGCAATTCACAAAAAGTAAAATAATTCTTTTTGTTATTTTATTAAACAGTGTAGACAACAAAGAAGTGTCTCCAAGTGGATTTAACTTTCTGTGGCTCGTTTTGCAGTGTTCTTTCCATTGATGATGTCACTCTGGGAGATTAGCCTTTCAACACAGCAGCTTGGCTTCATAAAAACACGCAGCCCTTCTTCCTCCTCTGTCCTCCCCACCAAATAGCATAGCAGTTACAGTGCTTTGATGATTACAATGCTTAATCCTTACAATGCTTTGATGATTGTTATTGTCACATAGTTACCTGCAAAAGCTGAAATGGAACTAAAATGCTAATAAAATAGTACTGTCTCTTAGAAATAAAATATTCATCTCCTTGAGGTAAATTATCTATTGCAGTTTCTAACATAGTCTTCAAGATATATAGGTAGATAGGTAGGTAGGCAGATAAATGATTAGATAGATAGATATTGGTCAATCACTTGTTACATAGTCTCCAAATATAATCAGGAATAGTGATAGTGTACATTAGATACATGAATAGACAAGCAGATCTGAGAGTGTGTTTCCTTGGTTCATACCTTTAAAGGAGTTCATACTTTTCCTTTAGTAATTCACACATGACTGCTAAAGAATTTTTTGGTTATTTTTCCATTATACCTTCTGTTGACCTGTTTAAGAGGAAGAACATCATAATAGTTAGAAACCTGGGTTCTAATATGTTTTGCCTCCATCAGCTGTGTGAACTTGAGCAAATCTCATCAATATACTCAGGCTTTGTCTCCTCATCTGCAAAATTGGAAAATTTAGACAAACTTCTCTCAAAGTACTTTAGCTTTAAAATTGTGTGATACTATGAATTAAATTGTATAGGTTAAAACATCCTTATAAAGATGAATTGTATCTTTGGTACTTGATACTATAATTATTCCATACTTGTTTTTGATAGTAAAGAAAAAGGATGCTTCATCGTTAAAATTAGTTAATTTCAGTTCAGTCGCTCAGTCGTGTCCGACTCTGCAACCCCATGAACCACAGCATGCCAGGTTTCCCTGTCCATCACCAACTCCCAGAGTCCACCCAAACCCATGTCCATCGAATCGGTAATGCCATCCAGCCATCTCATGCTCTGTCGCCCCCTTCTCCTTCTGCCCTCAATCTTTTCGCAGCATCAGGGTATTTTCCAATGAGTCAACTCTTTGCATGAGGTGGCCAAAGTATTGGAGTTTCAGCTTCAACATCAGTCAAGTAGACTAATTTCCTTGTGGTAGATGTTTTTATATAAATATGATGAAAAAATTCTGTAGAATTTTATCTCTAATTTAGAAAATATTTTTAATCTCAAAAGACTTCTTTCCTTTTTAGTTGACGATATATGCCTGAATTGATCATCATTGATCATCATTGCCTGAATTTTTTCTGACAAGGTTGTATAAAGTTAGCATTGACATGGTTCAGCAGATGATGTGACAGGCCAAAAACTAGTGATCAGGCATCTCACAGACTGATCAGTTCAATGATGAACCTCCCTCTCACTCTAGCTTTTTAAAATGAAACTATTGCACTGCCTATAGGGCTTTCCTGGTCGCTCAGCAGTAAAAAATTCACCTGCTCACGCAGGAAGTGTGGGTTTGATCCCTGGGTTGGGAAGATCCCCTAGAGAATGAAATGGAAACCCACTCTGGTATTCTTGCCTGGAAAATTCCATAGACAGAGGAGCCTTGTGGGCTACAGTCCATGGAATCACAGAGTCGGACATGGCTTAGCGAACAACAACAGTGACACTGACTAAGTTGAATATATATCATATGGCCTTAAGGATCTTTAAACCATCCACTATTGAGCAAAGGAGCAGCTCTTTAGAAAGGGACTATCTGATACATCATTTCCATGTATTCCATTCAAATTTTATCTTCCCAGGTTTTTCTTAATCTCTCTTGTTCAAACTGAACCCAGATAGTGTTATTTAATCACAAATTCACATTTTGAAGCATCTTCCTATGATTTGAAGTCATGGTATTTCTTCAGATTAGCATAGAAGAGTGTTTTACTGGCTATAAAATAATACATTGTTTCTGTTTATATAAACAGTTTTTCTTTTTTAACTGCCATACAGGTTGTTTTCTTTAGTTCTGTGTGCATGTTGCTTAGCTCCCAGAATGCCAGCTCCTTTTATTTTCTTTCTTTCTCTCTCTCCTTTTTTTTTTTTTTTTTTTTGGTGTTTGTGTGTGTGTGTTTATCTGCAACTTATCTTACTGCACTTTTTATGGAGAAAGACAGTGAAATACAATTCTAATTGACTGTATTGTTTGATTAATTTTTCTCTTTGCCACCTGTTTTCGATGGCTCATCATTTTATTTTCTTTTGTTACCATTTATTACAGAGGAGGTGTCCGCAAGGATAGTTCAAGTAGTCACGGCAGAAGCTGTAGCAGTCCTGAAAGGTGAACAAGAGAAAGAAGCTCAGCCTAAAGATCAACCTCCTGCTCTGCCTTTAGGTAAATGAGAAAGTCTCAGGTCAGGGGCAGTGTCTGCTGCACCTCAATCACAGGATCAAGTCTTCACATTCAAAGATAGGCCGTATCTCATACTCCATCCCTACTTGTGACATTCATCAAACGCCTCTGTTGGGATGCACTGGGACCTATTTTCACATTTCTCAACAGGCTCATTGTGGTATTTCAGTAGTCTTTAGAACAGTCAACTTATAATTACACTTTGCCCCTAAATTGACCTTCATTTTTCTTTTCCAGACCACTAGAGATAGTTATTAAAAAAATAAAGCCAATGCACTTTGATGTCATGGCTCCCACTCATAAGAGGAATGTTCTAATGCTTTAATTAGATGTGATTGTTTCCCTTTATGGGTTTTGATTAATGATTGTCTATACTACAGTCTCTGGGGTCTCCCTGAAAAGACTACCAAAACCTATAGCCAGAGATTGTTAGACTCATCAGTGGCTAGTACCTTATATGGGATACGATGATTGAATCCCATATAAGGTACTAGTCTTCACTTTGTTCATTTAGGGGCAATACATTAACCTCCTCCCTCCATTGCAAGTCAAATGCCCTGCAGGGCCAAACATGTAATATAATGGCACTCACCAAGGAAAACACTCTCAGCCAAAGATGTGGTGCCCCTACTCTCAATGGATAGATAGATGCTAGAAGTAGATGTGTTATACATGCAGAGACACATAAAAAAGGAAATTCTCTTGCATTCAACATATGTTTATTTCACAGGTATGTATAACTAACCCATAGAAAGATGTGGTTTTTAAAGCCTAAAAATAGTATATAACTATTGTTCTTTCAGTCTTATGCATCTTTAATATTTGATTTTCTGATAAGCACTCCATTATCTATTAAAAATTAAACCATAAAAATTTCCTCTCTCTCAATAATAATTAAAAATAATCTCATTATATTCAATAAAATGTTCTTTGATGATCAAGGATTATTTTCACCTGAAACAGAGAGGGAAAAACTTATCTAAAACATTAGCTTTCTTTCTATGGTTTACTTCTGTTGTTTGAAATGAAAGGAAACCTTACTTTTTAAAAATATTTTTTAAATTTTTATACAGTTGGAAAGTTATTTTCCATTTACAGCTATTACAAAATGCTGGCTATATTCCCCATGTTGTACAGTACATCCTTGAGCCTATCTTACACCCAAGAGTTTACAGCTCCCCTTGGCTACCCCTGTATCACCCCTCTTCCCTCCACACTGGTAGGCACTAGTTCGTTCTATCTGTGAATATGCCTCTTTTTTTGTTATAGATACTAGTTTTCTGTACTTTTTAGATCCCACATATAAATGATATACACCATTTGTCTTTCTCTGTTTGACTTACTTCACTTAACATAATGCCCTGTTAGTGGCAAAATTTCATTAATTTTTAAAAGAAAATTTTCACTTAAAAAAAATAAAACTTTAAAATATCCCTTAGAAGACCTCAAGGCTTATTTAAAATAAATTTTACCACTGGCCTTGACTGATAAATATTTCCTTTTAAAATCCCTTACCTTCATGTGAGTGGTCATAAAGAAGGTAAGTGTCTTCAAGAGGAAAAGGGAGTTAAGTGTGACTGAATTTCATCTTTTAGAGCATTTCTCTTTGGGCTTCTTTCATGTGTAGTTCCAAGGCCAGAATATTTCTCAGCTCCCATATTACATGTTTCTATCTGAAGGTTGCCTCAGGCTGTGACAGCTTCATTTTTCTTTTCTGAGAATACATACAGAAGATGGATTTGACATTATACTCAATGAACAAAATATTGTTTAAAAAATATATCTCCTAAAATAGCTGTGATTAGTTTCCAGATCAAGATAAACAATAGTTTCCAGCTCTCACATATTTTTAATCAGTCAATTCAAATCCAAATTAAAATGCTTACCTGGCTGGGTTTTAATGTAGTAAATTAGGACCAGAATTAAATATTTTATTAATTGAAAGAGCAGACAAAAATTAATGAGATTAATGATAGAATTTTGGAAGTTATCTCTAATCCATTTTTATGGAGTAACTTTTTTATATTAAATGCTCTTCTTTTTTTAGGTTTTCAAAAATTTATGAATCAGGTAATGGGGCTGAAATAAAATAAGTCAACTGCAACTTACTGTTAAATCTTTCCTTGAATTTCATAGAGTCCTTTTTACAGATGGCACAACCCCTACACATCCACTGGGTTAGTAGGATTAATTGTTGTATCTCATTTTTCCATTGTTTGATCTTTAGCAGCTGAAGAGACAGCTAATCTGCCTCCTTCTCCACCCCCATCACCAGCCTCAGAACAGACTGTCCCAGTGGAGGAAGGTAAGGCCTGTTGGACTCTTTGAGGTTTGTCTTCTTTTAAGGGTAAATAAACCTCAACCCATAAGTGCTGGACTTTGGTATTGGTTAGTATGTGACCCAGCTTGGGAGCTGGCTGTTTCAAATAACCAAAAAGAAACAAAGACTTTAGTTAAATGTATTATCATTTCTATATATAAAATCAAAAGTAGAGGAATATGGTAAATAAAACAGGAAAAATCTGCTGGATAAAGGAAAAGATAACATTGTGTTTAAGTGGCTAGCTAGAATAACTACAGAGAACTAGTTTACTTCATGTAGAATGTTTTAAAGAGTAGATACAATTTAATTTTATAAGTGACTGAATAAAAATAAATATATTAATGAAATCAATAGATTTGTTTTGGAAGGGTTGGCAGGAGCTGTCTCTGTTTTGCTCACTATTGTATTGCCAAGGACTTCCCCAGGGCCAGACCTGTGGCAAACTCTCAATAAATATTAATGAATAAATGAAGAAGTCAGTGAACAAATTTGATATTGAGAGTAGTGAACTGGAAACTCAGATCATGGCTTCTTTCCTGCTGAGACCTTTTATTGTCCATGAATCTATTTATGCATTCACTCAACATGGAATGCCGTGTCAGCTTTTCAGTTCGCAATGAAGAAGCAGACAGATGCCTCTGAAGAATATCCATTTAGAATCTGAGATGAAAGACACTATTTAAAAGCTAACTATTATTGGTTCTCTGACTTAGACCAGTTAACTTTTGTCTATTGTTTGAGAGTTACAGGAGAAGAAGAAATCTTTGAAAATTTATTGAAAGCTTGCTTGTATCAATATAATTTACTTTTCATATACTAAAATCAGAATATTAATACTTTTCCATTTTAGTCATTTATTTGTTGACTTATTTTTCCTTTTGTTGTGCCTTTTATAGCTCACTTTATTGTGTTAAAAATTAAATAAGATCACAAAAGAATCACTGTCTTTTTATAATCCGTAATTAGGTTTGTTTACATTATTTTTTTAATTACTAGAGGTTATTCTAAATTACTGAACTATAAACTATCAATAAATATAGTTTATTTTTGTCATAGATTTATAAACTTAAACCTTTTTTAGCAATATTTTTTTTCTTAAATTGAGGCCTTTTTTTCTAAGTTTACTGCCTGAAATAATTAGTCTAAGGAATAAAAGAAAATTTGAGGACTATAAACATTGCATATAATCAGTATCATTGTAACCACTGATGATTAGTTAATTCCCTAAAAATGTGATTTGATCTTTTTAATTCATAGATTTGAAAGATCCTTTCTGGCCTTGATTTTATCTGTTCATTTGTATGGAGCACTTTGCACTCTTCAGATTCTCAAAGTGTACATTAGTAAGCAAAACAGACATGATCCTTCCTTGTAAGAAGCACAAATCTGGTGGAGAATGGAAATCCAGTAAATAAGTTCAGCACTAGGAAGGAAAAGAACAGGGAGATTTAAGGTAAAAAAAGAGTAATCTTCCTTTATTGGTTGGTGAAGGGAGCTGATCTCAGAAGCCTGAGGACGTGTGGGCCAAGGAAGGATGGAGGAAAGGGGCAATTTGGGCAGAGGGACCAGGATGTGCAAGGGCTGTCAGGTGGGAAAGTGCATGAAGTGCTCTGGGACTTGAAGGAGTCCCAGGGCTAATGTTTGAGAGATGGGTGGAGGAGAGGAGTCTGGGAGTGAGCAGCAGCTGGCTTGGTTCAGGCTCCTGGATTTTCCTCTGAATGTAGTGGAAAGCCTTCCATGATAGCTCTGCTTCCCACAGGTCACGGGAAATGTTTCTGAACCCTTATTTAAAGCCTTTCCCATGTCAGGGAATCCTCTTAACCCAGAGAGGGGTATGAAGTTGACTCCCAAGTCACCTAGAGGTCAAGTAATTCATTCTTCTTACTGTTATATGTGAGTTTGAGTTAAAAGGGTAACAAGGTCTTCCCAGCCATCTGAGACTCATCCAGTCTGTTTCTGGAGGGTGTACCATAGATATAAGGAAAGTATAAATTAAAAATAGAATCAATTTCATATCTTGGTAACTTAGGTGTCGTATTCCAAAGTAACTGTTCCTTCATATTTCGGGATTGTTTTCCTCAAGGTGTCTCAGTATATTTAGGGAAAATGTCAACTTACTTCCTACTGAAAGTAATTTGAAGATATTTTTAACATTTTCAAACTGAACATGTATTTTTATTGAATTTTTTTTCAAAAGAAAGCCTCAACCTGTGCAAAGTCTTAATGATTTGCTTTTAAAAAGATAACCATATTTTTTAGTTATGTAGAAAATATATAATTTCAAACTTCATTGATTTAAAAGATTGAGTAATATTTTTACCTTAAATTTATGAAAGGCATGTGATCTAGGCAATCAAACTAGTTCCTCTCTTTTATTTTAAACCACTCTTAAAGTATGTATAACAACTTATTTGTTTTATCAGAAAAAAATTAGTGAAAATCCACAAGACAAGAATCAACTTTTCAAATTTTCAGATCAATTGGTTTGTAAAGACAAAGCAAAATTTCTTAATATATAGCTTATGAGCTTATGAGCACATTGCCTGGAAAGAAAGCAGGTGAATTTTTCCATCTAGGAGATTTTTTACCCTCCTCAAAACACCCTTAAGCAACTTCAATCTAAAGGCACAGTGAATGTCACAGTTCAGTCCTTTTATGTAAATGTTCTTAGATTAAATTGAGTATTTCATTGATTTTGAGGATAGACTTTTTATTAATTAGCAAACATTCTAAAAGCTGTTCTTTCCCGAAGGGAAAGCATGGATGCTTCTACTAAAAATAATTTAAGATGTTAATTACGGTCATATATGAATATTCATTTATTATAATTGGTGTAATATTCTTAAGTCTAGGTACTTATTCTGGGAAACAAAGAGATTTTGATGAAAAAAATTAAGTAAGTAGCACACTTAGAAAGGAAACCCAGGTACAGTGAACCAAACTGAACTACTTATTGTATTTTCAAATTAAGTTCCCCTTTCTTTTTGGCCTAACCATAATAGTTATCACTTGAACTGAACGGTTAGAATTTGGAAGCCCATGCAAGAGCAATGGAAAAATCTGAAACAGAACCAGGAGTCCTACCCTGTTAGGTTTGCTCCAGCATCCTAGGCTGATGATTTCCTGTGTCAGTGATGTGGCCACACTGTAACTGTTAACCCAGCAGCCTCCCTCCGGATCATTCTAGGGCAGCAGACACCGTTGGCAAACTGGGAAGTCCTCAGTCCGAAACTTGTAGACTGGATAGGGCTTAGAGATGGTGGGGCAGTATGTGAGAGAGTCAGCTGCCCTAGGCCATGGGGTAGAAGCTGTGATACCAGGACAGGCAAAGTCACCAAGTCAGACTAATACCCCCAAGATGTTCAGTCTCTCATAAACATGACGACTCATTGTACCCTAGGGGGCTGACAGATCAAGACTGAATTTTGTGTGGCAAACTTTACCCAATATAAATTTTCAAATGCTTCTTTTAAAGAAAATTTTGTATGAAAACAAATTAGGGGTAGTGTGGTTCTCCACTGAAACCAGGTAAGCTTCATTTTTAAAGATTATCATTGTGCAAAGGAACTATGTCAAAGTCCAAGGTTCACAAGACAACCCTTCCCTTTAAAACAGTACATTATTGAATGAAACAGACTACTTCGTGGCATAACCAAGTGTCCAAAAGCAAGTGTACTTATAGTAAAAGGAGACATTCAATCCTGGCCTTAAAGAGTGAAAGTGTTATGAATTCATTTTTCATAAATCTCCTAAGTCTAGCTTTGATGTATCAAATCAAAGTAAAGAGTAAATGTACATGACAACTTGTACTAAAGATAGAGATATTAATGTCTATGGAATCAAGAATGATTCTTGGTGCTTTCTCAAATACCTTCCCATTTAATCCTCCAAGCAACCCACACAGAACACTCACACAGATAATACTCACTTCCACTGTGGCCCAGGATGTCACAGCTAATAAGTGGCTTATCCAGAATTTACATTCAAATCTGCTATGCTCAATTGCTTCGGTCGCGTCTAACTCTTTGCAATCCCGTGGACTGTAGCCTGCCAGGCTCCTCTGTCCATGGGATTCTCCAGGCAAGAATACTGGAGTGGGTTACCATGCCCTCCTCCAGGGAATCTTCCTGATCCAGAGATTGAATCTGTGTCTTCTGCACTGCAGGCAGGGTCTTTACTCACTGAGCCACCTGGGAAACCTAAGTTCCTACAAGCACAGTCTCACCGCATCGCTAAAGCTCTATGTTATCTAGCTAGGCTCTTACTGTGGGACAATGAGAGTGAAGTCATCTTCTAATGAGAGTGTTTTGGTTACAAGACACTGGACTGATTTCCTTTTTTTTTTTTTCAAACCACTCCCAAGTAAATAATTCGTTCATTTATATAATTTATTTATTATGTGTCACACCTCCATTTGGGTATGAACTGAGAGCACTTGCCATACACAATCATATAGCAAATGAGGATCTCTTGTCTTCTAGCATTATCACTAGAAGCCCATGCACTGGTACACTCTCTGAACTTAGCCAGCCAACATGGTCCTCTAAGCATCACTTCACTGGCACATCTCTGGGACATGTAATGTAGATGAACTTCAGGCTCATTGGTCCTAAACAGAGACTTGGAGTACCCCAGAGGGGACTGGGTTTTGCCAGACCTTCTTTTTGAAGTTGCCTGGCTAAGAGCTAAATACTACAGAGAACCTACTTTTCCACTGATACACTTAAAGTTTTTGTTATTTTTGTTGTTCCCTGATTAGCCAAAGTTTTCAGAATAGAAAGTACTGTTTCCTTGAAATGTTCTGGATCTGAAGCAAGACTCTGGGTTGTTTGCACATTTTGGCACTTTCAAGAAATAACAACAAGCAACAAGAAAGAGGAAGCCAAAATATTCAAAAGGCAAAACTATCCAAGGAGAATTGCCTTTAAACTATCATCTCTCAGGTTTAAATTCTTTAGTTTTGAATTGTAGTCTGCTGTCCTCCCTAGAAAATGTTGAAAAGCAGAGAGGCAAATATGCCATTTTCACTTATTGATTATCCATGTAATCTGTTTGAATGTATTAGAAGTTTTAGGAAGACTTTGTGTCCCTGGGGAGTCTACAGCCTCAGGAGCCACTAGAGGAGATATGAATGGCTGGGACTTGTGACAAGCCCAAGACTTAGGATTCAGCCAGTGTTGCAGGCCAGATCTCAGCCAGTCGTCTGCTCAGCTGAGAAATCGTGCCGAGTTGAACTAAGAATATCAAATATAATTTTAGGTTTCTTCTATCCCATGATATAATAAGCATTGTGGCTGGGAGAGTTCTGATCACCCATCTAGAAACAACTTCCATGGAACAATCAGTAAATAATGTGTTCAAAAGATTAAAAGCATTCTCTCTTCAAAATATTATTTTAGTGTCCTTATGATTTCAGGTTTATTTCCAGTTGTCAGCACTCAGTTGGCTGAAAATAAGTTATTGTGCTAAAAATACAGTGCATTTTCAAATTAATGCTATAATTCTGTCCACTTAAATTTTGATAGAAATAAAAATGATACAGATAGCTACTGCATTTTGATCTTATTGAAAATTACAAAATTTTAAAATTATTTCTCTATATAAGTAAATAAATAGTGGTTAGCAAATTTAGTAATCAGCCATGTAGGCCTGAGATACATACAGTATCTCAGCCAGATATTCTTTGTGATCATTCTTTAGGCTCATTGAAATGCTAAGCAAACTGACTGATATACACCCCTATTTCTAAGGAAATGTACTTAAGTAATACAGATTTCTAAGCTAAGACGTGGGAAAGAAAAGAAATGAGAGCAGCTTCTTTAGCATTTCCATGAAAACTATACAATGAGGGCTTTGAAATATAAAAACAGTAGTGCAAGTGAAACTGCATAGAATACAATTGTGATGGGTCAGAAGCCACCTCAGTAGAAATTCTCAGCTAACCGTATCTCTATTAAGCCTTCCAGAGAGAAGCAGAACACAAGAAAACAAGTGTATGTTGCTGGGTACTTTCTAATACTTTCACAGCCATGCAGATAAGAACTAGGGTTCAAAAGGATGCCTAGCAGGTTGCATCTAAAGAAAAAGCTATGCCAGTTGTGTTCCCCTAAGCAAGACAGGAAAGAAACATAATGCATTATAGATTTTTCTTAACAGGATTGAAATTAAAAATTACTTTCTGGTGGGAGTCATGAACTAAAAACTAAATCAACCAAAATGCTAACCATGCGAGTATACTAGATAATTAAGGTTGTACTTCCACAGGCCCAATTTCTCTCAGAAATGTGCAAGCATCAGATCCTAACAGCTTTCCTCTTTTATAACGTATAAATGTATTGATAAAAACATGAGAAGATGTACGTACTTGAAAGAATTTCTTCTAACAAATGCATTTGTTTTGTAGTGATTTGTTTCTATCCCAGTGTTTCTGTTGTTATTTTAACTCATTTGAGGGAGATGTAAAGATAATTTCTATTATGCAGTGGGAGTGTCAGAGCATTTGGTTCATTTAGATCAATGACAAGATTCCTAAAGGGAGAGTTTAAATTCAGCAGCTCCTGAAGCATGAAACTTCACTGTCTCCCATCCTCCACCAGCTTGGTCTCACTCATCACTCTCCATCCTGCTGTGCTGCTTCCGTGACCCCATGTCCTTGTGCAAATGTTTGTCTCGTCTGTCTGATCTTGTGTCTGTCTTGTCCAGTTTTCCCTGCAGTTTCTTCCTGTGTGTCTGTTTGTAGATGAAGGGGCTGAGGATCAAGTGGGTCCTCTACACAGGTTCCCCAGCCACGAACCTGCCACCAGCGGGGAGAGGCGTAGACTCCTAGCCCCCTCCATCTCGGTGTCTGTGCCTGATGATGACCCTTCCAATTCCGATGAGGAGTACTATGAGCATCCTTTGTTCAGCTCAGAGTGGACTGCCTCTAGTGTGCGCCCCAGTGTCCCAGCGCAGAGTGCAGAGGCCCACTTAGGCCAGGAGAAAGGTGAACCAAGCATGGTCCCCTTTAGCCCCTCCTCCCCAGCCTGCAGCTTTGACCACGTGCATCACCTTGAGTGTGCCTCCATGTGCGGGTGGGAGGGGCAGGAGCCTGTTTTTTCCATATGAAAGTGAAGTCCCTATATCGCTCATGTCCATCCAAATGCCTCAACAGTATTTATGGAAGAAGTCTGATTTAAGACATGTGAGTGCTTCTTTTTTTTCTTCATGGCTTCTGAGAAGGAAGCCAAAAGAGTTCAAACAGAGTATGACTTCTTTCTACCCCTTGCAAATATATCAATAGGGAAAGAATGTATCTCCTTACCCAAACCAAAGAAGATGACCCTTAATATAATTTTTCCATATTACTAGACCAGACTTAGAGAGTTAGGTTTCTATTTAGTGCCATGTTAAGGTGATAGCCCTTTAAAAGAGAAATAATTGTTTAGGGTAGAATAAATATTATGGAATTAACGTATTTCTTCAAATCACTTAAACATCTACAAAAATTATAGATGCTTCCTCAGGTGACTAAATCTTGGTTCAGATAAGTAGAAGTGGGCTAAAATGAAGGAAATGCTCCAAAGCTTTTGTCATTCCAGTCTTTTGAAGGTGGAGACCTTGTGTATAGTTGGCTGTGGGGAGGATAAAATAAGTGGACAGTGTGCTGCAATTTATCTCATTCTAGCAAGGTAGTATTATAAAGAAAAAAATAGGGCTAATTTTTTTTTTGCTTAGGTGGATGTCATTTTGAAATGGGAGAAAAAAACTTGCTTAAGTGAAGAGTATATTTTTGTATGGCATAATATTTAATGTAAAGGCAGATAGTTCCAAGGCAAGAGCACCAATGGTTCAGACATTGTGATAGAAAAATACAATGCATATTGAGTAAAGTTAAATGAACTTAAAATAATTAAGAAAAATATGTGAATTTTGAATAAAGAACAGGTGTGGAAATAAACATGATTTATACAAAATGAGAAACTGGAAAGCTGAAAATTTACATGGACTTAGAAAACATGTAAATTAAATTGATTTCATCCAGTAAGGTGATATTAGTAAAGCAGCTATATTAAAAGTCTCTTAGCTTTAATCAAAATCTCTAATTCTATGGCATTGTAAAAATTGCCTTAATAATAAGTTAGAATCTGAATTATTAAAATGTTACAGACATAGTTAAATTTTAAAAATTAAAGTATCTGTGCCTTAAATGTGAAAAAAATAGTAGTAGTCCTCTTTTTTCCCCATAAGGGCTTTAATGTTTCTCAAAAAATTTCTCTCCTTTCCATCTATAGTTTTTCTCACAGATCCATTTAAACAATGTATGATTGCTCATAGGAATTTCAAAAGAATCATTCATTTGAAGAACTATAAGACAGCTTATATATTTCCCTCTAATTTCTTAAGCAATAAAATGGGATTTATTTTACTGATATATGAAGTGTAAGTGAGAAACAAATAAACAGCATAATTCATGGCCTTTCATAAACTTGTTACATTTTAATTGTTAATATTTTCCTGTGTGATATACATCTTTGGGAAGGATATTTTGGCAGTTTTGTTGCCACTCGGCTATCTTTCCTTGGTGGTGTTGTTTTGAATTGCAGAAATGAAACTTTATAATATGCACATTTTCTTTCTTTAGTGTCAAAGAGAACTATACAAGAACTATATTACTGATATTTCAGTGGTTTGAACAATATAACAGCCGTGTCCCAGAGGTAGACTTTTCTAAATAGCAATGAAATTAACTTTTACCTGGACCTTGCTTTTCAAAATATTTTACTTACTTCTTGAAAATTTTTACATTCTCTAATCATATAATGCAATGAAAGTAAAATTAATTGAGTTAGGTAGTCTTTGGCCTTAAAAATACTAAATAAAGTATGTCTTAAAGAGTTTTGATGGATTTCATGATAAAGTTGATAATAAAGTGGTTGATTGGATATTATTTTGAGCCCAAAATAATAATAATCTTTACTCCCAAAGATCCCTTTAGTGAAGTTGGCATGTTTTAAATTAAGTAATCAGGAATTCGTATGTAGGGGCTTCCTGCATTGGAGAAAACAGCACATGACTTACAAACTTAAAGGTTTGTTGCAGCACATCAATGCATCTATCTTTTCACAGCCATCTGTTATCTGGCAGCGCCATCTCTTATTTCCAGCCAGCTTTCCACATTGTGTGCCACTTACTGCCATTTCCACTAAGGGTAATAGAGCAATAAAACCCTTTCAGCTCTCAAGTTTTAAAATAAAGAGCCTTTTAATGAGACTTTAAAAGGCATCATTATTAGCCGATTATATTTACTAATTTTCCAAGCAATACATAATGTCCACTGAGTTAGGATATTAATTTGTTCATCTAAACGGTAAAAGAGGTTCTTGTGAGGTCAACAAAATAGAGCTGAAAGTGTTCCTTGAATAATATTTCTGTTGTTTCATGTATGTTTCTATGGTCATGATGTCAACATCTTTTTCATCCCTAAGAAGAAGAAACGCTAGAGAGTCCAATGGCTGAGGAAGAGAAACCTGCCACTCTTCCTGAGAAAGAGTGTGGGGCTGCCAAGGTCTCAGATCAGCCCAAGGGCCTCAGTGAGGGCCAAGTGGAGTCTAGTGCGGAGGCCCAAGTAGTTCCTGCAGACAACGCCCCAGCAGGGGCCCCACAGGAGACAAGTGTAAAAGAGGTCACGGTCACGGAGGTGTCTCCAGCAGTAAAAACCCCTTCCTCTGCCGGGGAAGGTGTGTCTTTCTTAGGATTTGCATGTCTTTTGTTGCAAGCGATCTCTCCAGCAGCTTACCAGTCTGATGCCTTTCCAATGCTATTCCATCGCTGGGTCGTCTCATGATACCAAGACCCCTGTCTGAGACTTAAAGAGCAAAGAGTGTGGCTTGTGCAGGTGCTGTGTGGCAGCCTGGTTTTCCACTGCTGCAGCTGATTCCTGGTTTTACTTTGCCATGATACAATACGCTTTGCAGCCAGGCTGATGACGCTATGTGAGCTTTTTTTCCGCCCCTGCCCCTCCTCATCTCAAATGTTTGCCAGTCACATTGCTAATACATGTATATTTTTATTTTTATTTTGGGGGACAGCAATTCATATGCTTTTCTTTCAAATCGTAGAGGTGGATTTTGGCACATTATTACAGGCTTCAGTCGTAGAATGGTTTTTGTTTGCAACTGCAATGTGCTATATTTTTTTTTATGCTTCAGTGAATACTGGTTTGGTTTCCTCAAAAGCACCTGCTGATGCTTCTCATATCATTTCCTTTCCATGGCAACCAACCCCTTTGATCATCACCGTTTCTCTTAAGTTTTCATTCATCTAACCTTCACTAGAGAATTCATAAAGTATGTATTTTCTATTGTGACAACAAGACACACAAGTATTTAAGTTAATGATGATCCATACACTTGCCCTTCAACAGAGGACTGAATTTATTAATTTTCCCCAAATCTTCTCCAGACAATTGCATTTAGCCTTAGTGACCACAATGATATAACTTTGGCTGTAAAATACAAATGACACTCTGAAGCCTTTTGAATTGGTGAACAAATAAAAATTACAAAGACTCATTTAGTCTCTGTGAAGCATCTCTAAAGCCAATATTGGTCAGTACTTCACCTGTTGATCACATTCCAGGAAATGAGGTCATGACCAAGGAAAAAAAGACATTTTAATAGTTGACTCTTATTAAAATTTTGTTACTCATGTAACTTCCCGGTATTGACAGTATAATTCAGATTTTCTTACATCTATCATACAGACTAAGTATTGATTAGGACTTAGGAATTTTGATACATGGTAGAAATTGTCTTGTTAATATTTAGGTCACATCAAACAAAGTCAGTAGCAATTATTTGTATTACCAAAATTTAATCTTAGATGACTTCTAAAAATTTATTCTAGAAACATTTCAATGCTGCCAAAACTGGTCTTGGCATTTGTTGGTCAAGTTAGCTGAAATTATTTAACACATATTATTATAAATTAATTGGCTTTCTGCCCATGGGCTACCAATTCACTTTTCAATGAGAAAAGGAAAAGTTTGGCTGAAACCAATTCTTTTCCATATTTAGATTATAGATTATATAGATTATCTTGTATCCTAATGTTAACTAGTTATTAAATTTTCTTTAATTTGTAGTTTTTATCTGTAGAAGGTACATGACATTTTTTTCTACTATAGTACACACCATGTACTATTTAGAGAGACCAAACAAACAAAGGAAAAAAGAGTATTCAAAATAAACTCTTATTTCAATTTCTGTACACATTAATTCACAGTGGGAGTTTATTTTAGCAATCATACAAATATATCTCAGTCCTGACATTTTCATTTTGATTTTTAAATGAATAGCATGCTTGCATGTTTCATAGTTTTTCTTTCAAGCCTACCATTCATTTGCCATTTCAAAAGATAATTTTAAGCTTACTGCCTGAAAGCACTTGCCTATTATATGTTTAAAAATCAACCCAATTACTTCAGGTTTACTTACAGCCTCGAAGATGGAGTTTCACGATCAGCAGGAATTGACTCCCTCTCCAGCCGAGCCAGTAGACAAGAAGGAAAAGGAACCAGAGACAGAAAGTAAGCCTGGTGAAGACCTTAAGCATGCTGCCTTAGTTTCTCAGCTGGAAACAACTAAAACTTCCCCTGATAAAAAGGACGTACAAGGCCCAGAAGAAGAAAAAGCACCTCCCACTCTGTTTGGGCACACTCTCGGTGCCAGCCTAGAAGATACAAAACCCAAGACAGAACCAAGCCTAGTGGTACCTGATATTGGCCTTCCTGCAGAGCCCACAGCTGCAAAAGAGCAGAAGGACTGGTTCATCCAAATGCCAACGGAAGCCAAAAAGGATGAGTGGGGTTTAGTTGCTCCCATATCTCCTGGCCCCCTAACACCTATGAAGGAAAAAGATGTACTTGAGGATATCCCAAAATGGGAAGGGAAACAATTTGATTCTCCCATGCCGAGTCCCTTTCAGGGTGGAAGCTTCACTCTTCCTTTTGACATCTCAAAGACTGAAATAGTTGCAGCAGCATCACCCTTTGTTCCCGCCCTGTTACAGCCAGATGACCAAAAATCTCTGGAAGAAACTGGTAGCCCAGCAACTGCCAAAGATAGTTCTAAAGTTGAAGAGCCCCAGAAGGATCAACCTGACAAAATAGCAGAAGCACCAGCCTCAGAGGCAGTTGCTGCACCCAAAGATGCTCACGTTTCGATTGTGGAAGAGTGTGTCCCAGAGAAAGTTTCAGAAGAAGAGAAAGGGATGACAAAGGAAGAAAGTGTGCAGATAAAAGAGACTCCCACCCTCAGCGGACAGGAATCTGTACTTGCTGAAAAGGAACCTCACCTAAAGCTTGAAGAAAAAACAACCATTTCTGACAAAGAAGACATGCCAAAAGAGAGCGAACCCCCAAAATTGACAGATGAAGAAACAAATATCATTCATCCTTCCACAGAACACACTTACTCCAAAAAAGAAGAGAAGGGCCAGGAGCCTCCCACAGATATATTAAAACAGGACTCATTCCCTGTAAGTTTGGAGCAAGCAGTTACTGATTCAGCCGTGACCACTCAGACACCGGAAAAAGTCATGATGGAACCAACTGCACTAAGTGAAAAGACTGCCACCCAGGAGCTCTTTGAGGAAAAAGTTGCTGACAAAGATCATGAGGTAGACGGAGTTGGAGCTGTAACATCAGCTGAGCTCGACATGGCATTTTATGAAGACAAGTCAGGAATGTCCAAGTACTTTGAAACATCCGCCTTGAAAGAAGTGACCAAAAGCATCCAGCCAGGCAGTGATTACTATGAACTAAGTGACACCAGAGAAAGTGCCCAAGAGGCTTTCGATGCTGTATCTCCCGTGCATAAAGATGGTGACAAGGCACTCCCAGAAGAAGAACCCCAGCCCAGGGCTCCGGCACAAGAAGCAGGGTATAGCACTCTCGCACAGAGTCATCCATCTGACTTACCAGAAGAACCCAGTTCTCCTCAAGAAAGAATGTTCACTATTGATCCAAAAGTGTACGGAGAGAAAAGAGATCTCCACAGTAAGAATAAGGATGATCTGACGCTAAGCAGGAGTTTAGGACTTGGTGGTAGGTCTGCAATAGAACAAAGAAGCATGTCCATCAATTTGCCCATGTCTTGCCTGGATTCCATAGCCCTTGGGTTTAACTTCGGTCGAGGGCATGATCTTTCTCCCCTGGCTTCTGACATTCTCACCAACACTAGTGGAAGTATGGATGAAGGAGATGATTACCTTCCAGCCACAACACCTGCCGTGGACAAAGCCCCTTGCTTCCCAACTGAAAGCAAAGAAGAAAAAGAACAGGTAAAGGAAGAAAAAGATACTGGGGAGGAAAATGCCCGAGTCGAGACATCATGTGAGTCGCCTTTCCTAGCCAAAGATTATTACAAAAATGGTACTGTCATGGCCCCTGACTTGCCTGAAATGCTAGACCTGGCAGGCACTCGGTCAAGATTAGCTTCCGTGAGTGCAGACACTGAGGTTGCCAGGAGAAAATCAGTCCCATCGGAGACTGTGGTGGAGGAGAGTGGCACTGGCTTGCCCCCTGTCACTGATGAAAACCACATCATCGTGAAAACCGACAGTCAACTCGAAGACCTGGGCTACTGTGTGTTCAATAAATACACAGTCCCGCTCCCATCACCTGTTCAAGACAGTGAGAATTTATCTGGGGAGAGTGGTTCCTTTTATGAAGGCACTGATGATAAAGCAAGAAGAGATTTGGCCACCGATCTTTCATTAATTGAAGTCAAGCTGGCAGCTGCCGGAAGAGTAAAAGATGAAGTCGGTGCTGAGAAGGAAGCATCCCCACCTATCTCTGGTGACAGAGCAGGACTGAGTAGGGAGTTGGATCAGGAGAAGAAGGCGAATGATAAGCTGGATACTGTCCTAGAGAAAAGTGAAGAGCATGCTGATTCAAAAGAGCACACCAAGGAAACAGAAGAGGCTGGTGATGAAGCCGAAACTCTTGGATTAGGAGTGACCCAGGAGCAAGCTGCAGCCAGAGAACTGACAATCTCTAAAGATGCATCACCTCTCGTGGCCGAGAAAGCAGAGAAAGGTCTCAGTTCAGTGCCAGAGGGAGCTGAGGTAGAACCATCCAAAAAAGCTGAAGCAGAACTGGATTTGGCTGCGAAGAAAGCCGAACAAGGTCAGTTAGATATTAAAATCAGTGACTTTGGACAGATGGCCTCAGGGCTACATGTCGATGCTGGAAGGGCAGCAGAGCTTAAACTTGAGGCTACCCAGGACCTCGCCCCCTCAGCCACAGCCCCTCAGGAGGTAGATGCATTTATGGGTGTTGAGTCCAGCCACGTGAAAGAAGGCACCAAAGTTAGTGAAACAGAAGTCAAGGAGAAGGTGGCTAAGCCTGACTTGGTGCACCAGGAAGCTGTGGACAAAGAAGAATCCTATGAGTCCAGCGGTGAGCATGAAAGCCTCACCATGGAGTCCTTGAAAGCCGATGAGGGCAAGAAGGAAACTTCCCCAGAATCTTCTCTAATTCAAGACGAGATTGCCATCAAATTGTCTGTGGAAATACCCTGTGCACCTGTGGTTTCAGAGGCTGATGTAGCCACAGATGAGAGAGCTGATGTCCAGATGGAATTTATTCAGCTGCCAAAAGAAGAAAGCCAAGAGACCCCGGATATTTCCATCACGCCCTCCGATGTTACCGAGCAGTTGCCTGAAGCCACCAGAGCTGAACCAGCAGAGGCTCAGAGCGAGGAAGAAGAGATCGAAGCCCGGGGAGAGTATGACAAGCTACTCTTCCGCTCAGACACCCTTCAGATCACTGACCTGGGTGCCCCAGGTGTCAGGGAGGAGTTTGTGGAGACCTGTCCCGGTGAGCACAAAGGAGTGATTGAGTCTGTAGTAACCATCGAGGACGACTTCATCACCGTCGTGCAAACCACAACTGATGAAGGGGAGTCAGGTTCCCACAGTGTGCGTTTTGCAGCCCTCGAGCAGCCTGAGGTGGAAAGGAGACCGTCACCCCATGCTGGAGAAGAACTTGAACCAGAAGAGGCAGCCGAAGCCCAGGCTGAACCCAAGGATGGTTCCCCAGAGGCTCCAGCTTCCCCTGAGAGAGAAGAGGTTGGATTCTCAGAATATAAGACAGAGACCTATGAGGATTACAAAGATGAGACCACCATTGATGACTCCATCATGGATGCTGACAGCCTCTGGGTGGACACTCAAGGTGTGCATTATATTTTTCAATTTTCTACTCCCAAATAAAATCCAGTATCCTAGTGGAAAAACGTTTTTTTTTTTTTTTTCATTTTAGACATTTTAAAATGTCCCTTTATCTCTTTATTTTGCATTTTGTTAGACAGATGGAGGATTTTGTACATTTGTTACTAATGTTGTCATTGTTGTTGTTGTCATGGTTTGCTCTGATCCACAGATGATGATAGAAGCATCATGACAGAACAGTTAGAAACTATCCCTAAAGAGGAGAAAACTGAAAAGGAAGCTCGGAGATCATCTCTTGAGAAACATAGAAAAGAAAAGCCTTTTAAAACCGGGAGAGGCAGAATTTCCACTCCTGAAAGAAAAATAGCTAAAAAGGAACCTAGCACAGTCTCCAGAGATGAAGTGAGAAGGAAAAAAGGTTCATTTCACAATCACTTCTTTATAAATGTTTTTGAAGTAATTCATTATTACTCTTTTGTAGAAGAAAACTACCTAACCGTGGTTAACTAATTATTGATGAAATTTTGTTCGGTTTTGCTCCAAGTGTATATTTTTCTCCTGATGGTATGCTTTCTGTGTTTTCTTATTCATAGCAGTTTATAAGAAGGCTGAACTTGCTAAAAAAACAGAAGTTCAGGCCCACTCTCCCTCCAGGAAATTCATTTTAAAACCTGCTATCAAATATACTAGACCAACTCATCTCTCCTGTGTTAAGCGGAAAACGACAGGTGACTGTTCACTTCTGCAATGTGGCTGGCAAACATAGACATGTTTTTTTTTTTTTTTTTATCTCATTACCTTAGCAGCTTCATTTTGTTTTTCTTCCGAGAATCTCAGCAGTCATGAACAATTTCGCTATTAAGTGTCTTGTATCATTACTCTTTTTTTATCCCTTCCCTACAGAAGAGGTCATGACCATCTGTTTCTTTGTCATGCTGAGACTTAACAGTGATTGTATCTTGGCATTGTGCTCTAGTGTCACGTTCTGGGGATTCCTGTTTTCATTCTGTGTGTTTGGTTAGACGATGGCGATGAATATAACCGTGGTATGCATTCTCATTATTTTGCTTATTTATCTCCCTCATGCTTAAACCCATACGTATTTGTCCTAGTTTCTATATTGTTACTGCCAAATCTGTTACTGATGTTGATGGATTTACTGAGGACCACCAAGAATGCATAGGGATTTTGAGATGGAGAATGAGAAGCAAATCTGGGATAAAATTGTGGTTGAAAAATTCCTTTGCTTTCAGATGAAAGAAAAAAAAAAGGAAAAAGAAACTGTCTGGTAATCTCATCAGAGTTTATTTTTCATATCCAAAATTAGCTAGGCTTTCTGACAATACTGCATCTCTTGGTTGACATTTTGTCCTTGGAATTTTCTTAAAATGTGTTGGATTAAATTTCTCCCTATAATGTAGTATTCAAAAATTTAATAAATTTAATAAACCCCTTCCTCCAAATATCTTAGAATTTAGGTTTATTTCTATCTTGTTGTCTTCTTATTGTTCTGTCGTCTTCAAATGTACTTTGTTTTTACTATTTAAATAAGCAGTGGATTAAGGAGTGAAACATGTTACAAATCATAATAAAAGCCCCTATGTAATATCTATAATGCAAACTCTATTCCTCAATTTCAGTGCAAAGTATGTATTATATTAGGATACTCTTAATTATGATATATTTTATTTTAGTATTGATTAAATGGCACACTTGCAGTCTACAAAGGAAGGTATCAGAGCTTAAGTCAGAAAGCAATATTTTTCATTCCATTATATACACATTAGAAGTGCCTTTGCATGAATCTTTGCATGGCTTTAAAGGGTTAGCAGCAGCATTAACCCTTGCAAGAAGAAGAATATCAAGGCATTGATGTTTTGTGATAGCTACTGAAAATTTCAAGTATTTTGAATTTGTGTTCTTCATATAGGAAGTATCTCATGTGCTTCCTTCAAGAACTAGTATATAAGGCAAGATTTGAAAGTAGATGGTTTATAATTATACACAAACCTTGATGATGAAGGTTTAGAATGAGGAAGTAAGTTAAGAATTATGAATCAATATGACATCTCTAAATTTTATATCTCACTTAGTACATTTTCATTAAACTTGGAATTTTTATATTTTTAAAAATGCTTCCACAGGCAGAATCTCTTGGTTTGGGTGTAAAAATCCCACATGCCATCTAAAAAGATGAAAATTATATTAGGATTGTATAATTTCAGAGGAAGTGTCAAATGGTTTGATGAAGTACCCACATGTCATTGGTATTCAATTTGCCACACTGAGAGTAACTTGCCTTTTTACTTCATTCATTAAAGGAAATTTAAGACCTTTGGACTAACTTAAGATCTTGCTCTTTTTTATTCAGTTATTAAGATACTCAAACAAAAAGCATATACCAAACAAGTGCTGCTGACTTAAACCAAAGCATATATGTCACACAAATGTGAGCTATATTATAGAAATAGTAAAGAGCCATAATTTGCACTGCTTCTTTGGAAAAACAGTTTGAGAATCTGTGAATAATCTTACTAGCCAGTCCTAAATAGCATGGAACATATTGTAGGCCACTATTATTTTTGTGTTAGGACTGCATATGGCATGAGAAACCTTTTTAAAGCTCATTTAGAGTGCTTATAAGGATAAGTATTTTTTCCTGAGGAT
Organism: Odocoileus virginianus; assembly: GCF_023699985.2. Classification (NCBI taxonomy): domain Eukaryota; kingdom Metazoa; phylum Chordata; class Mammalia; order Artiodactyla; family Cervidae; genus Odocoileus; species Odocoileus virginianus. Next base: position 13,854,906 of record NC_069703.1, read on the forward strand.
TTCTCTCTTGCAAAAGAAAATTAGAGCAAACATACCAGCTTTTTATTTTCTAAGCTCAATTGTTAAATAGAGATAGTTTCCCCAAACACAAAGGGTTGTATTCAATTGTGAAAAAATAGTTAAGTCAAGTCAGGTAAGTTGTCAACAGAAATTATGCTGGAGATGATGGAGTTTAAAATTGAAACCAGAGGTATAAAACAGCAGCAAGAAAAACAACAGTAACAGATATGGTAATAATTTCATACAGGAAGTGCATGTGTAGAACATGGTCTATTTTATTGAGCTTGAAATTCCTCTCCTGTTTTCTCTTCTTGACAAGCTGTTTTTCTTCCCTTCCCTTCTCATGTGGCACATTTCATGTCAAACAAGTGTGTCTTGCTATTATGAAATGCCAGGGGTGCAGAGGATAAAGGGGTTGGCAGACTGTAATAGTTTAAAATATAAAATGCAGAAATATGCCAGTGGCTACATAAAGAAGGTTTGGGAATCTCTGTGAGTATTCTTATGTGATGCCCACCCTAGAAACCAAACATGCCCCCTTTTCTTAAATTCTGCAGCATTCGGATAACTGTCCTGTGATCTCCATTCTAAAGTATCGATAGTAATCTAAGGGTAACAGAAATTTCCTGGTAACAGAAAATCACTTGGTGTGCTTATCTGTGCTTTGGTAAACACTGGGTTAGAGTCATTAGCACACTGTGTAGTGGGAGCCACATGCTGTAATGTTGTTATTATTCAGATTTTGTCAATTACTAAATTTGAGTCTCAGTGTAAACAAAATTCACTTTACATTAGTCTGTTGACAGAACTGAATACCCAAAAGGTATGAAAAATGCATGTATGTGGTCTTCAGCCACTAAGTGTGGGGTTGTTTGTGTCTCCTCTTTCAACAGCAGCAGGTGCTGAATCAGCTCAGGCTCCCAGTGTATTTAAACAGGCAAAGGACAAAGTCTCTGTGAGTAACATACCTCTTTCCTTGTTCTTTATTTGAAGTTCCCTTTGGTATTAGTGGCAGTGTCTTAATTATTTTAGATAAAATTTAGACTTTAGATATCTACTCTTTTAAATCATTTGCTCACCCAGCATGATTCTCGATGGCATTCGAGCATGTCCTGATATCTTCTGGAATGTGATGGTAGCTGGTGAGGGTTGAGCTGGGATGCAGGCTGCCTCTGTTTTTAGTAAAAAGAAACATACAAAACACCACAATGATCTGGAGAAAAGTGGAAGAACTCAATTTATTTGCTTTTCATAGAATCAAGATAAACCACTGTAATCAGCACTACAATGTATTTTACAGCACTTTTTCATTGTTATTATATATTAAGAATATGAGAATTTTAAACAATGTAGATAAGTAAGTAAAAATATATTATTATCTCCTTATCTAAAGATAACTGCAGTTACCATTTTGATGCAAGATATTAATTTTTCTACACATTTATAGGTTTAATAACAAAGATGGAAGATGTGTATCAGTTTTTTAATTATTCACTAAAAATTTTCTATGTCATTAAACATTCTCATACATCATTTTAATGACTATATAATGTTGCATTTTATATTTTTACAGTGATATGCTTTATCAATTTCCTGTTATTTTGTATTCAAACAGTTTTCTGTTATTTTAGTGGTATTACTGTAGAAATCTGTTTTGGCTGAATGTGTCCATATACATTTCCTTGGTAGTTTTCTAATAGCAAAACCATTGTTTCAAGAAGAAACTCTGCAGAATTGCCTTGTAGAAAGGTTCTAGACTTATATGTACTCCAGCTGTATATGAACATGCTTGTATTCATTATTACTAGATATTGCTTTTTCTTTATTTAACAAGTGATAGAGATGAAATATTTTGTTGTTTTAATTTGGTTGTATTAATGATGTTTAGCTTCTTTCATATTTATAAATCTTTTATATTTCTTATTTTGCAAATTTATTTTTTATATTATTAACCATGTTTTTTAAACTTTCAAAAGACCAAAGAGAATACAAAGTGTTTTCTTTCTTACTGAAAGGAAAAAAGGAATCTAATGAAATTTTAAAATTTTGACAAATAATTTGAATGATATCACAATGTTCTGGGTTGTAGCCATAATATATGACATGTAAATCACAATTCTTTGTTTAGCTTTCTAAAACCTAATAAAATTTTGAACTTCTACTTTTTATTTACTATGAAAGACAGGAATTCATTTCAGTAACAGCAGAACCTTTTATATCGTCTTGAAGCCAAGGAGCTTTATGTTGGTTAAAAAATTATTTGTATATCTGATTATTGTATAAATGTTTTCAGACATATTACTGAACATAAGGCAATCCATCTATTGCATTGGTAATTTTATTTGACCGTGCTGTTATTTCAGGATTTATATCTCTTTACCTTCTATTTCTAATGGAGAACTAGTGTATTGTGTTGGTTAAGAGCAGGGCTATGAAACAAACCAGATCTAAGTTTTGAACATTTATTAACTATATATAATCTTTTTCTTCCTGTGTCTTAATTTACCAAATATAAGGAGAAGAGTAAAAATTCCTATATAATAAGCACTCTATAGTGCTTAGAACATAGTATTTATTCAATAAGTAGCAGTAGTTATTATTATTTTAAAAGTAGAACTCTTTAGGAGCAGATACAGAAAGTAAGTCTGAGTTTTCTCCTGATTATAGAAAATAATTTTTAACTATACCCTGTTTGCAAAAACTAAGAAATTTTCAAGTCCCTTGGTTTTATTTTGATTTGGCTTCCTTTTCATTCAGTTTTTAAAACCCCTTAATACTTAGATTTTACATTTTCAAATAAAACATGTATTAAAAACAGATTGTGTTTAAGAATTAGAAATTCAGACTATCAGTAGGTACAAAACAGTTATTTGAGTCAAAACAACTGATGAAGGAAATGAATACTTACTACCTTGTTATCCATTAAAAAGAATTGAAATAAAGTCATGTTCAGAATATATTTTTTTCTCTTTCAAGTTTAAAGTAAAAATGAAAATTCAAAAGAACTAATTAGCATAGAAAAGCAACAGTCAGGATTTTTTTTTTTTAATATGAAAGCTTAACCTTTGTTAGAATTACTGGTCTTAACATCTAACTAGAAAATCAACCATCAAATCAAGGATCCTACTCAATTTAGTAAGAATTTGCATTCCAGTGAGGCTGTAAACATAGCATATTCTGTGCAATAGCTTTCTTTTGATTTCATAATGTAATGGTCAACAGCTATCACAGTTTATGCAAAGAATATAAAAATGCTCCAGTCATTACCCACTTACGTGCTGTGTTGCTTCCAAGACTGGTAATTCAAATTATTTTCATAAATGTGTTTCAACAAGAATTAGCATTCAGTGCCCACACTTGTACAAAAACCAAACAAAACCTAACTTTTTTCCTTGTAAATACCCATCTCAATCTTCTGACAGAGATTAGACCACCATTCTTTTTCTAATTTATTCTCTTTTTCCTTATAACTTCATCCTCTTCCTATAGTTTCCTAAAATCCCAAGATTAACTCTTATATACCTCTGATAGTCACTGTATCTATCAGAATTTTCTCTCCGATTTTTCAATTGATCTTTATTGTGAACCTGATCTATCAATATAATCTGTCATTTCATTTGAGTTTTTTGTTTGTTTGTTCATTTTATTTGTTTTTTTATCTAGCATGAAATTAGTAGATGTCTTTCATCATTTAAACCAATCCAGTTACTTCACTTTTCTTTCCTATACCACACTTTTGAAACTTGCTTATTTGTGGATAATGTCAGTCAAAAAAAAATGACTTACACTGACCCAGTTACACTTCCCACTTAAGGTGCTGGGTCTGTAAAACAAGAAGTGATTTGTGCAATCTGTGAATACTTATGCCTATGTCAAAGTGGTTCCGAAGGTTAAAACTTGAGATTAGAAACGTTAGTTTTAATTACTATTATTGTAACAGCTAAATAATATTAATTATTTGAAGATTAAAATCTCCTCGGCTTTGTCATACGGCTCTGTATTTTTAACAGTCTCCCCCCGAGACATGTAGCCTGCTAGCATAGCTTTCTCCAAAAGCTGAGTATATACATTTAAAGCACATACACTTGTACTTGACAACAGTCACCCCAGGGATTATCAGCACCTGTGAAAGTGTGATTTTCACGGGCAGCCTCGTCAGTGCTGACTTCAGTTTTTAGAATTTATAACACATAATAGAAAATGTGTGATTTGTTAACATAAAAATGTTACTAATTCTGTGGTATAACTTGGTCCCTGGTGTGAATTTAACTCATAAAATGAACTCATTGTATTTAGAATCTGCAATTTTCTGATGAAATCAGTGTAGACAGTCTAAAAATACATTTTCTCAGCTTAAAAATGTATTTTCCATTATTAGGCCTTAAATATACTTGTTCCACAGTTATTGAAATATACTTTGTTCTATAGTTCTTGAAATGCCATCAAAAATATTGATTATGTATACCATTTAAGTGCTGTGTTTATTAAAGGACTAATTCTAGAAGAGTCTCAAGATACTTTCCAAATATGGTATCATTATAAGTTCTATGGCTTAATCAGAAACCTTATACATAGAATTTATAAATAATATTTTAATCTATATTCTCATTTTCTGAATATTCTTAGTTCCATTTAGAGGTATTCAATGAAAATCTCTTGTTCTCACATAATATACATGTCTGTCATTGATTATAACCATTTATCATGTGTTCTTATTAAAAGTAGACATTTAATTTCTTATATGTTTATATGTTTTTAATTTTCCTTTTACTTCATAGTTTGGTTTATTTTGTGCTTTTGTTTGCTTTCTTCCATGGCTAGAGTTCTACCTTGTCAAAGATTCCTGCCTTACAGAGTAGCACAAAGTCCCCAAGATGCAGCTCAGCCTGCCCTAGCGCGACTAAAAGGGCCACATTTTCTGACAGTTTATTCATACAGCCCACCTCAGCGGGCTCCACAGACCGCTTACCATACTCAGAATCAGGGAACAAGGTAAGGCAGCAAGCCAGCCAAAGGTGCAGAAAGGAATATAACTGGGGAGAAGGATGCAATTCAGTAAATGTCTGAAAGCCAGGACTTTCAATCCTAAAGTGTTTGACATATAAACAATATACCCTATTAAAAATCTGATACCAATTAAATGTTTCAGTAGTTATAAACAGCTTAATCATTAAAAAACGGTACTTGTGTTTTTGTAAGATATACAGTACATAATTTATTATTTGATATTTAATAAAATTTCAAATACAAACAAAATATATTGTATTTGATATTATATGTGACACATATAATCTAAGGGTACCAAATTATATAAAATATAATGGACAGTCTGGGCTCAGCATCAGACACATCAAGATTTAATACTAAATCTGCTACATCCCAATTCAGTGATTCTTACAAAAATTACATAAACTGTTGAAACCTGTTTCCTCAGCTCTAAAATGCATATAATATTTGGGGGTAAAAATTAAATAACCAATGAATGTAACGTGCTTAGCATTCTTGTCACATAAGTGCACTATATACAGGAGTGGTCATCGTTAAATACTGTGTATGCAGTGCCCTTCTGCCAGTCTTAGTGATACAGTATCATGCTGATAAGACTTGTCAGGAAAATTATGAATTACCTGGAGACTACTTCAGCACATTTCTACTCATGTTATCACTTAGAATTTGAATTTCACAGTCAATTTTTAGCATTCACTCCAAAATAATATATTTTTGTATTCTGAACTCTTTCTAAGTTGTAAAGGAGAAATACTTATTAAGTACGTACAAGTCAGTAGTGTGGATTAAAAGAAATTCCTCTATTGGCCCAGGAGGATAATTTTAGCCAGGGCAATATAATCTCTTTGTATACGAAGATTCACGGGAACCCCACGTCATTTTGTTTTCTCCAATCAGGATGGAGTTACCAAGAGCCCAGAGAAGCGCTCTTCTCTGCCGAGACCTTCCTCCATCCTTCCTCCTCGCCGAGGCGTATCAGGAGACAGAGACGAAAACTCCTTCTCTCTCAACAGTTCTATCTCCTCTTCTGCACGGCGGACCACTCGTAGGTTTATTTTGGTTTGGCTTCCTTTTCATTCACTTTTTAAAAATCCCTTAAGTGGAGTAGCTTATAACATATTTATATTTTACATTTTCAAATACAACCTGTATTTACATCGGATTACATTTGTCCTAAGAATCAGAAATTCAGACTATCAGTGGGTCCAAAACAATTATTTGAGTCAAAACAACTGATGGAGGAAATGAATATATACTACTTTGTTATCCATTAAATAGGATTGAAGTCACTTTCAGGATTGTTTTTCTCTTCTTTCAAGTTTAAAGTGAAAAAGATAATTCAAAAGGACTAATTAGCATAGAAAAGCAATAGTCGGGGATTTTTTTAAATATGAAAGAGTAACCTTTATTAGAATTCCAAGTCATAAAAACTAACCGAAAAATCAACAATCAAAATCAAGAATCCTGCTCAGTTTGGTAAGAATTTGCATTCCAGTGAAGCTGTAAACATAGCATGTTCTGTGCTATGGCTTCAATTTCTTTTGATCTCATAATGTAATGCTCGGCAATTATCACAGTTTATGTGAAGAATATAAAAATGCTCCAATCATTACTCACTTACATACTGTGTTACTACCAAGACTATCTAGTTATTCAAATTATTTTCATAAATGTGTTTCTATTACCACAAAAATAGCTACTATTTATTAATCATTTATAGATGCTGAAATCTTAAGATACATTTTTCAATTAATTCAATTAAAATGCTGATGGTCAGGTATTAATAACCTCATTAAATCTACTAATGAGAAAACTGATCTTTTAAAGACAGTAATTTGTCCAGTACTACACAGCCAGTAAGTGGCTGAATTTGGTTTTCAGCCTACTGATAAATTCACAACCTGTCCTTTTAATGTCTTCTCTATAATTATTTAGAAGAAATAGTACTAGGGAATTGTTCTATAGAGTTACTCAGAAAATAGTATCCCTGTCATTTAGAAACTATTAGAAAATGGTAGAAACATTTGGAGAATAGCATATCTGTCATTTAAAATCCATATGAAAGTGGTGGAAATTGCTACTACTATCGCATTACAGTTGATTTCACCCCTTATTTTTTAAGTATTTATAGTAATTGCCCCACTTCTCGGAGAAGGCAATGGCACCCCACTCCAGTACCCTTGCCTGGAAACTCCCATGGACGGAGGAGCCTGGTGGGCTGCGGTCCATGGGGTCGCGAAGAGTCAGACACGACTGAGCGACTTCACCTTCACTTTTCACTTTCATACATTGGAGAAGGAAATGGCAACCCACTCCAGTGTTCTTGCCTGGAGAACCCCACGAATGCAGAGCCTGGTGGGCTGCCGTCTATCTGTGGGTCGCACAGTTGGAGACGACTGAAGTGACTTAGCACTAGCAGCAGCAGCAGCCCCACTTCAAATGTGACTACTTTGTACGACACAAAAAACTGTTTGTTTTTACCTGTAATAAAAGTGTTTATTATAATGAGAGCAATTGTGTCCTGAAACATTTGGATTCGTGAAGCATTAACATCCTTTGAAATATATGCTAGAAACACTTTGAAATCACTAAAACTCTTAACACATATAAAGTATTCAAATGAACTAGCAAAGTAAACCTTCAAGAGTGAGTTATCTTCAGAGAGGAGAATTTAACTCCAAACATTTGGAGTTAGAACTGGGCATCAACAATAACCCCTGGGATGCTGAGCCAACACAAAGGCACCAAGCGTTCCCCAAAGGCACTCCTTGAACTGCACTTGTGTTGGTTGCTATGGAAGCAAAATGGCCCTTTCTCACACGAATCCCAACTTTAAGCCACTGTGCTCTCCTTTTAAAATGGTATGCATGCTAAGTCGCTTCAGTCGTGTCCACCTCTATACAAATTGCTTTTTATGTCCTGAGCCAACTCTATTTTGACTTTTTAACTTTATTTACATTCATAAGCATATGGCATTGTATTATTTGGTAATGAACATGACTGATACTCTGATAATCTAAGGATATAGGGTATATTTTATCCCTGCATAGCGGTAGCTAAAAGACATAGGGACAATTAGCAGAACAAACAATTTGCCTTCTCCCACTTGTCTATCATCTCCTTAAGGTAAAGAATCTGCCTGCAGGAGACTGGGGTTCAAGCCCTGGGTCGGGAAGATCCTCTGGAGGAGGGAATGGCAGTCCGCTCCAGTGTTCTTGCCTGGAGAATCCCATGGACAGAGGAGCCTGGCAGGCTATAGTCTGTGGGATCAGAGTCGGACACAGCTGAGCAACTAACACTACTACTCCTTAACTGCACAAGGGAATGTTCTAGCATTTTGTACTGCTATTGAAAAGACTTGAAAGGATGCTATGCAAGAAGTTTATTTAGCCCAAAGGGAGGGAAAGACATTGTCATTGTAGACTTGACAAGATAAGTAAGAACAAACTGTAATAGAGTAACTCATAAATATTTTTGAATCATTTTAGTAACTTAGATTTAATCTTTTCTATTTCAGAACACATAGGAAACACTCAAATTTGTCATTTTTTGATGACTAGAACATAATTTATTACAATAAAAATTGATATCTATTGAACCACAATATTAAGAGCTTCTTAATACTTGCGACTGATTTTTTCTCATTTTCCAGATATAACACAGTACCTTCCTCCTTGACATACTCAAAACATAAAGCCATTCACTCTTGTTGCTATGGCGTCGCTAGGTTGTGTCCACCTCTTTGCAGCCTCGTGGTGTATATAGCACATCAGTCTCTTGTGTCCTTCACTAGCTCCGAGTTTGCTCAGATTCATGTCCATTGAGTCACAAAATAACTCTCAAATATTTCTCTTAGCTAATATTGTTATGTTTATCTGGAATATTGCTTCAACTCAGTCTCCATTACAGTAAAAAGTACCTCCGTACATAGAGAAATTTTGAATCAATTTTGTAACATCAAAAAAGATAATATGTTGAGCTTCTGCTGTGTTCAGGCCCAACAAAAGACACCAGTGCTAGGTAGAGGGACAAAGAATAAAGATATGATCCCCCTCCCCAGAAGACCTGAGATAGTCAAGAAAGATGAAATGATGGAGAATACATTTGGGGGAGAAATAAGTTTTCTGAAGAGATTTTTCAGAACATACTGACTGACTCAAACCAAGATCAAAACCTTGGCCCATAAACAAACTTTGTAGCCAAGAATCTACAAAAAGCCAAGTTGAATGTGGTTGTATTACCCTGGTCTTGAAATGTCATATTTGTGGAAAGCAATAAAAATCACTAATTTGTCACTTTACTCTTCTCAAATCCCATTTCATGTTTTTCATTGAAGCATCTACCTATGTCTTTCCCTTCTACTAAAAGATCAAAAGGACACAGGGCAGCTTTCCTTGATATGTGAAAACTGTTCACTGAGAGAGGAAATAGAATTATTCTGTTTCTCCAGGAGATTGAGCCTGGGTAGAGTTATTTTGTTTGCAGACTTGAGCTCACTCCTTGTAAATATTTAAGCAGAGATTATTAATAATTGTCCCCCTTCTCAGGAATAACTTTCTACATTGATGATGAGTTATATCAGTTGACTCTAGGATTCCTTCTGCTTTACTGATTTTAAAGTTAATGAGTTATATCTTTATCCTCTTCAAAATTTCTAGAAGATTCATTGATTTTACAAAGTGACATTGTTGTCATTTAGTCACTAGGTCCTGTCCAATTCTTTGCAACCCCATGCACTGTAGCCCACCAGGCTCCTCTGTCCATAGGATTTCCCAGGCAAGAATCCTGGAGTGGGTGGCCATTTCCTTCTCTCGGGGATCTTCTTGACCCAGGAATCCAACCTGCATCTCCTGCTTTGGCAGGCAGATTCTTTACCACTGAGTCACCAGGAAAGCCCCACAGAGTTACATACTTAGCAGTAAAAACTAAAAACCATGCCCTTTCTATAAAATATTTTTAAAAGTGAGAGAATTTGTATAACATAAACAATGTAAGTCAGTATTCTATTACTGGAATCAATGTATTATTTTAAGAGAAAAGAGGAAAGTTCAACAAATATTAAGAAGCTGAGTATCATATCTGCCTTAGAATTTAATGTCATCTGGGTAAATGAGCCTTAATGTCCTTATTACTGAATAAGAAATAAAAAGAGCCGCATCTATTGTGTATGCGCATGTTTGGTTATCAAATGTTTGGTATTCACAAAAGTTCTTTGAAAAGGTGAGAATCTCCTGTTTTAATGAGAGTCTCCTAAGGTGTGTCCTCTTTTTTATATCATTATTCTTTTAAAAAAGCATTTGAAATGGCACTTAAGCACACATTTTAAAAGATAATATAAAAGAGAAACATAGCATAGGAAAATGGGGGAAAGAGTTAAATGATAAAATGAAGGTAACATCAAGTTGAGGCAAAGAAATGCATCTTACAGCATCTTATATAATAGACAGTGAGGGATTATTGATTTGACTCCAAACTGCAAACTAGTACTGAGAGTATGGGAGAAAACACAATCAAGTACAAGATTCACTGTGAATAAATTGTTGTAACATCCCACTTTTCAAAAGAGAGAGCTAGATGTTTTTAAGCTAAATAATTTTCTACACGCGCCAAAATCATGTGATCTAAATACACTGTTTTGTGTTGTATATCCACCTGGATCTCGGAATAAACTTTCTGCACAAAGGAATAAATAATCCACACATCATTCAAAGAATCTTCAGTTTATATGAGTCCACAAAGAATATTAAGTGCAGACTCTTTCCAACTAAAGGCAGATCCATATGCTTTAATGATCATGCAAGTAAAAAATATTTTTGACATATTCGTGATGAAAATTAAGAATAAATCAGGAAAACCCAAGTATTATCTTCACATTGATAGCAATGCATGTTCAAAAGAATGTCATCAATTTGTGAGCCTAAAAATACAAGATTATCACCTTTTCAAGCATTGTTGTAATTTGTAAATATCCTAAACCCTTTAGAAATTTGGTGAATTATAAGTTCTAACAATGGATTGGAAAAGGGGTATCTCAGGGAAGAACTTTCTGACACTGTGGTTTGGGTTTGGTTTTGCTAATATAGGGTCAGAGCCAATTCGCAGAGCAGGAAAAAGTGGCACTTCCACACCCACTACCCCTGGATCAACGGCCATCACTCCTGGCACCCCACCAAGCTATTCTTCACGCACCCCAGGCACTCCTGGAACCCCCAGCTACCCCAGGACCCCTCACACACCAGGAACCCCCAAGTCGGCCATCTTGGTTCCCAGTGAGAAGAAAGTCGCCATTATACGCACGCCTCCAAAATCTCCTGCTACTCCCAAACAGCTTCGGCTTATCAACCAACCACTGCCAGACCTGAAGAATGTCAAATCCAAAATTGGATCCACAGACAACATCAAATACCAGCCTAAAGGGGGCCAGGTAAGAATCACATGAACACACATATTTGCTGCCGAAGTAAAATCCCTGTTACTTATTATGTTTCCATCCTCACATTACAGGCTTACAGTTGTTAAAAGGGAGATGGAGGTTTTATAGCGTTACGGGTTGTGATTTATTAGCAGTAGTTTGGATCTTATCTGAGAAAGCTACTTTAAAAAATATAGTGTAAATAATATGTCATGTCCATTCCTTCTGGTTATTATTAGATAAAAATTGATTTAACCATAGAGGAGAATCTTTTAGTTGATTACCTAATAGATCCTTTTTGAATGTATCTCTGTTGACTTGTGGATTTTAACTTACGAGATATAAATTTCATTTCTGGTATAAATTTGAGTATTATCTGGTATGAATTCTGGTATGAATTTCAGGTATGATACTGGCTTTGAACTCATTTGGCCATCTTTTAGTGATACTACTTTTATCACCTTCCTTCTCCCCAAGGATTTCCTATGACTACCATTTCCCCATGTTCATCCAAAATCAGAGTGTGATTCCCCAAGTTGTTTTCTCAGCCTGCTGTTGCCTAAACATTGCAGAGGGCAGATATTCACATTGATAATTAATAAATGACTCTACATGGGTCTATAAGAAATTCCGTTTCAGAATAATTGTGTTAAATAGAGTTATTAGTAAAACTCTACCTATTGACTCTTAACTTCGGCTTCAGAGCAAACATTTATATTTATTTTTCCTAACCAGAGAGCTTGAGTTCTACCTTAACCTAAACATTGCTTACACACTGTATGTTTGGACAAAGCAATTAGCCTGGAAGGAGATAAAACAAATATCACCTGATGTTTCCCTTGTGATATTGATAGGCCCATAGTTTGACTTTTATTGTAAATGAAGAGATGAAACACCCATCCTTGAGTAAAAGAAGAGGAAAGCAGTAATTTCCTTTATGCATTAACAAAGTATAATGCCCTTGTTCAATATACCAAAAAATCCTTTAAAAAAAAAAATTTTTTTCCTCTCTTTTTTACTTCTTTTTTTTGTCTCTTGTATTTTCTGCCACTGATTTCTGGTATCCCTCTCTCACGCCAAAGAAAATACATTTTCAGCAGGTTTAGAAGAAATGTCTCGCCAAAAGTTGAAGCTGTCAAAGACTCCCACTCAGCATTGAAACAAAAATTTAGTGTTGCTTTTTCCTTTAGCAACAAACTTCTCTGCTTTCTCATTATGATTCTGTTCAAGAAAGTCCAGAGTTAAAAAAAATCAACCAAAGAAGGGAGGAAGGGCTCAGAATTCCATTTTTAGAACAACTGTAACATTCTGTAACAATATAGTCACAGAAAGATGCTTTTTTTATAGAAGAATGTAATTAAAATATGAGCTACAAGAACCCTTTTTAAGCAAAAAAAAAAAAAAGGAAACAAATTATATCACGTTTAAGCCTATAATTCCCAAAACCTCATACTCTTGCCTTTATCATAGTTTTGCACATCCAAGAGAAGGAAATATTTCAAGCCTTTTGGAAATATCCAAATGTAATATTATTTTATATTTATACATAAATAATTGAAAAAAGTTGAATAAAATAAATTTATACAAGTTTGCAAGTTTATCGTTTTTGTTCTTTTGAGCTACCTCCTAAAATAGAGTAGTTATCGTGTGTATTTAAAATCAGTTCTATTTTTGTGAATATCCTAGTGTCCTAATATTTTCCTTAATCAAATGTGAGGTTTATTTGCCTATCTTCTGGAAAATATTGATACTTAAAAGAATTTATTTCTTCTTAGAATCATAAAGGAGTTAATTATCTCAAAGATATTTTATTGAAACTAAAAAGAAAATTGAATAAAAAGTAAATGCTTATTGATATAATTTGACAATAAAGATTTTATTCAAAGGACTTTTAAAGGTAGAAAGACAAAAAGTGGTTTTGGCTTCAGCTTTGCTAGAATAATTAAGTTAAACCAACCCCCAAATGTGAAGACTTAAATTTATTTTCTCTTTTACTTCTTTATATCTTGCTATGAATATTTCTGTGTCTAATTTTAATTTTCTCCTATTTTTGTTAATTCATAAAGTTGATGTAAAGACATTCTTCTGAGGTGAACTAGTGCTGCCCTAGAGATTGTGGTAATTAAGGACTAGCAAACACATATAACATAAAAAATTAAAGAAAGAATAAAATTAGCCTCAAAATCACCATGTCAATTGAAGAAAATCTTTTGTTCCATGAGGCCAGTGTTAAACTAATGCAAAATTATCCTATTGCAATTTCAGATGACTTGGAAAAATTCTACAATAGTGGAATTATAAAGTGACTTTTGTTGGAGAAATGGGAAGTGTTTCCTCACCACGATAAGACATAGATGAAAGGAGTATATTTGCCTACTATTTTGTGATAGATGGCATCAATGTATTTAAATTGGAGAGGAAAATGAATTAGAAAATTTGGATATACTATAGTTGAACTGTCTTTGTAGGAAACGTATTTTACTCAACATTTAACACAATGCTCCTAAAAGCCTCCTTTTAGTGTATGGTCTTCTCACATAGAGAGGGTGAGGAGAGTTTCTTTTTCTGTACATGTTAAACTAGGGATTTTCACTGGATTTTAAAGGTTCAACTTTATAAAACAACTAAGAAAACTTTTTATGTAAAAGTTTCTTAGAAATTATCAAGATAGTAATAATATGCCAAAGACCTTTGTTATTAATATCTGGTTGAGAATCCATAAACTGGGGAAATCGAAGCCAGTAGTATGTTGTCCCCAGTAGTAAACTGTATATTCTAGGATAATTGAATGGACAGTGACCAACCCAGAATCATTGAAGAGAATAGGACAATAGCAATACCTTCTATAGGAGCCCAGTTTTGTAGCAGACATATGTCATCTATAGTTACTGAGAAAAATAGTCACACAGTTCTTATTAGTGAAGATGGGAGTAAATAGGTCGTTATAACCTTAATTCATATAATTCAGACCATCTCCACAGACTCTATTGTCATAAAATTTGGAGTGGTTTGATTGTATATAAATAATTTAATTTTAAAGCATTATTATTTTTGTATTAAAGTTTGTGCAGTCACTAAATATAAAGAGAAGAAATCTCTAGTAGAAGATATATGTGTCTTAGGAATTCAACAACAACCTTCCACATTGGGAAGCTTTTATTATTTGCCCCAATTTCAATGTTTATTGCTCTTCCATATGTATTAAGTTGTGTGCTTATGGCTGTTATCTCTTCTGTTAAAGTCCAGTTTTCTTTTGGCAAAGAGGCTCAACTCAGAGCTCGGTTCAGTGAGGCAGATCAATGCCTAATGGAATAGATAATAAGCTAGGTGAAGCTGTGAGGGGCGTTGCAAAAAGCAATAAAGTTCATCTTTTTGCTAAAATGTAAATTCAGTCTACTGGTAAGAACATATGCAACCTCAAATTCACTATAGATAGTAAGCTTGGTTAATTTAACTCAAGGCATAGGTAAAGCTATCTTATTAAGTGTATTAATTTGAAACTGTCTCACTGTACATAGCTCCTTAATCTACAGTCATCCAAATCTAAATTTTAAAATAAATAGTGTTAGCTTTTTAAGGACTCGGCTGCTTGATTTGAACAAAGATAGGAAAATAACCAGTTTCTCTAAATGTGTGACATTAAAAAAAATTAAATAGCTGAATGACACTTTTTCTGTCTATGGATCAGATCCATCGAAACAGACACATTACCACATGTAAAGTCAATAGCCAGTAGAAATTTTCTGTATGACACAGGCAACCCAAATCCAATGCTCTGTAACATCCTAAAGGGGAGACAACTTAGCAGGAGGTTTAAGAGAAAGGGGACATGTGTATATTTATGGCTGATTGATGTTGATGTATTAGAGAAACCATCACGATATTATAAAGTAATAAAGCAATTATCCTCCAATTAAAAATAAAAGTAAAAAAAAAATCCCTTTATATACTCTAACAGACTCCATAAATATTTGTGCCACAAAGGGCAAGCTGAAGATGAGTGAAAAAGCAGTGTTTTTGAAATAGAAGCAATGAGAGAGAGTAAGAAGAAAATGAATTAAATGAAATGTAGAGTGGAATCTTTTTTATATTTTTTTATATAAAATTGTAGGCAATATCTTGAGACTTTTTTGGCCTTTCACGTGCTACCTTGAATTAGTTGCTTTCAATTTTATATTCAAGGGGAAAAATGAAATTCATTCTGGCGGCAACTATAAATTATGATGAAACAGGATTTTTTTCTTATCATATGAAATTATTATGATCAATTTTGTGAAGGTCTACTAAGGTGCTATTAATATACATAGGCACATTTACAGAATAAAAAACTTTATAAACAGAGAAAGATAAGTTTACTTAGATCTTTTTCTCATTTGCGTATTTATTCTTTAATCATTTACAAAGACTCTGCAGTGTACTATATGACACATGACACGTGGCCTGTACAATCTAAGCAGACGTGTTTGTTTTTCTTGTCCTCCCCTGGTGTCCTGCCTTTATTTGATTTTAAATTTTTTTCCAAGCCATTTCTTTCCATCACCTAGGGCTACAAATAAGTACTAGTTAAAAAGTACAATAAAATACCCCACTAATTGTAAAATAATGTCAGTCAACACAGCATGAAGAAAAGCTGTTCACCAAAATATATTACATAATATTGACAAGAAATTTTTTTTTTGCAACCAAAGTCATCATTATCTCAAAACGAAAGCTCCCTGAAATCAGGGGCTCTGTCTTTATGCAATAGAACTTTAATAACTATAATTCAAGTATTTTTGTAAGGTAATGAAAAGTTTTCAAGCTAGGCTTCATAAATATTAATTATTAAAAATGATGGAAAAATTATTACTTTGGGTTTACAAAGCTGAGACCTGTAGACTCTCTTTTTGTTTGTTGTTCATTTACAAACCAAACAAGGACATGGGAACAGCCTTGAATCTCAGGTTGTTTTCAAACAATTGAACGGACTCTTGGAAAAAGTTAGTTCATTACAAACGTGGCCTAATATTCCTTACACTATCTTAAAGTTTTAAACTAAAGAAAAAATGTAATGTCAAGAAGTTATGGCATATGAACTTTCTAAGCCTCTTTGTAGGTTAATTTTCCTGAGTCACAATGACTGTTGTGTTTGTAACTTTCCTTCCAGTGTCCATGGACAGACCGCTTAAACTGTGTAACAGCGGGTCTAATGGCTAAACTCAATGTCTGTTCACCAAAAAGTTATTTCCAAATTTTTCAGCGTTATCTATTCACTCCAAGATTTCTCAATGTGGTTCTACTTTCTGTGCTTTGTGACACAGCCTACACAGGAAAACTGAGCTCTCACCTAAATGGACCCTCTGCCACGTTCTTTTCCTTAGAGCTCTGTGGAATTGTTTGTTTTGACATAAACTATTATTTCTGTTTAAATGTGTATTGGAATATACTTATTGTTTATATTTGATAGACTTCATTTTGAAGGTGTTATTGGTCAGTGTAGGTAAGTGTTAATTAAAATTCAGAATGGACTATAATGTTTATATACCTGTGTGCATTTTGACCAGAGCACCAGGTTGTTAACAGATGAATATTTGAAGAGCACTATCCAGAGAGCTTTTAATCTTCAGGAATATATATGATATAATATTTTTATTTTAATATATGATGCCTATGGACTCTATAGAGGCTACATGGTTTCATTAAAGTTGAATGTTATGGAATAGGAAATACTTTTGAGAAAGGCAGAAAGTGTTTTTATTATGCAAGGATAAAGAAAAACTTCATAAGCATTCCTAAGAAATGAGGCAAACCCAAAGAAAAAGCTTAATGCCCTATAAAGTTGAAGGGAAGTCAATTGAATGTCACTCAATTGTGTAAGACTACCTTGGATGGGGAAAGAAAGAAATGATTTTGTAATTGAGGTTCATACCTAGAGGATGCCTGAGGGCCCAGCACCAGATTGTAAAGAACTGAGAACAGAATCCAACTTTTAGACACCAAGTTACTTTCCGTATCTTGCTATCTTGAGTTGACATGTGGATATTTTATTTTTAAAAAGCAGCAGCAGAGAGTGTCAAAAAAAAATCAGATTCCCATTGCTCAAGGAACCCAAGGTGACATCGCGATTACTAACTCTGGTTTATAAACTGTTTTATTCAAAACTAAAATTGGGATTGTATTTTCTTTCATTTTTCATGTTTCATGTTTCAGCTAATCTCTAGTAAGAGTCCTATCCTGCCTGCAGGCATATCCCACATTTTGTATTCCTGCTCTTTCTTAGAGTAACCCCATTTGGAGAAGGAAAAAAAGCTCCTTTCTCTACAGGAGCAATTAAGCTTATATGCAGAGAGAGTACAGTGGCAGATCATTTCAATTGAATCATTTATGATAAAATTCAACTAGAATCACATCAAGAATATCCAGAAAGTAACTCTTCTGTTCTTTCCTAGAGTAGTGGAGGAATAGATAGAACTAACCAAGTTAAAATAAAATAATTCTGGTTAAATATTCAGTTGCATTAATCTATTCTTTATAACTCTTCATGCTTATTAAGACCCTTACATGAAAGAAAAATCAGTGATGGTTGCAAAGAAGTCACCAATATATGCCCAAAAGAATGAAATCCTTTTCTGCCAACCCCACACTGAGGAACTGGTTTGAGTGAACCTTGAAAGATGATCTGTTACATACTCAACTTGGAGTGAAGGCGTTCTGTCAAGAGATAATAACATAAAGACATCATGGGGGTGAACTTGAAAATATAAACAAGGCCCTTAAGGTATAAACTGTAGAACAATTTGGACAAAATGTAAAGTATTAAAAGATAACTCAAGCATCAGTATTGCTGCGAACCTTAGTTGCCTGGCTATAAGTTTTATATTTTGTCTCATTTTATAAGAAATAGGAAATTTGGTAGAATTTTTAATAAGGCAGAGCTTTAGGAAGATGATCCAGTTGCTTGATATAATAATACATTTCACTGTGCTATGAAATATGCAGAAGGAAAGATTCTCATATTCTTTGCATTAATAGAGCAAGTAACATTTTTGATGGAAAAAAATTAACAAAGATTAAAATGTGGTTTCGAGTTAATGTTGGATAATGATTACTTGACTATTTTTCCTTTATATCATGAATATAAAAAATTATTTAATTTGTAAAATAGAAGTTCATTATACATTTTTAGGCAGTCTCCAAGATATTAAAGTAATTTTCCCTTGACATGGGCTTTAGGAAAATAAAAGTCCAATGAAAATTTCTTCCCAAAGAAAGCAGTTTTCATTTCAATTTATCCATAGAGAACAGAGAGTTAAAACTCAACACTCTGATTAAAAAATATATATATATCTGAAATAAAGCTTTACCCTTCACAGCAGCCATCTGTTTTTCAATTTTGTGGGTGGGATGGTTTCTAAGGACTGCCAGTATTTGTGGAATCAACTCCCTAAGGTGTTATTTGTCAATGATCCTAGAGATGTTTGGCATGAAGTAGTTTGTAGTTGTGCTAAGGCATAAATGTGAGTTACATGGCTCAGGTACAAGTTGTCAAGCTAGAGTGTAAATCTCACTGAACATCAAACATTCACAGCCCTGAGTGGTTTTATTTCTGTCCACTCAACCATTAAACAAAAGGGTGAATGTCATACTCTGCCTCATTTTAGACGAAAGCAGTATACTATGAAGTTTTTGCAATTATGGAACTATGTAACGACTGTGCTATTAATGCATGTCAAAGTGAGCAAACATGGGTTAGTAAAATCTACCATCAAAAAAGGCCAGCTAGGTTTTTTACTAGAAAATCTATGATTCTCTTGAAAATCTGAAGAAAAGCAACAGAAGTTGGCCTTGAAGTTTTAGGATTTAAAATTTGAATCATCTTTAAGTAATGCTGGCAATATGTCCTCTTTGGGTTTGAATCATTTGCTTTGGAAAATAATAAAAAATGTCAAACAGTTGATTAAACATTAAAGTCAAACAAATTTATGCAACTGAATTTGGAATTTCCATTTTTGCAACAAGTGAGTCAGATTTAACATTTGGCTTCTGATCACTTGGTAATGAGTCACTTGATTGGTACTCTTATGATCTCTAAATTAAAACTTGTAAATGAAATATGAGACTCAGTATATCCCTAAGGATTAGAAAAATGGCTTAGATGAATTCTTTTTCATTTCTAAAATAAATAGATCCTTATACAGAATAGTTTAAAGTCTTATTATTATTAAAAAAACAATTATTTGCTTTCTAAGAATAACTTTATCTGTGAGGTTTGAAATGTAGTGGCTTTATTGACTTGTTTATCTGCATCTGCAGTTTACTTGAAACTCTTAGAACAGCTGTGTTTTTTGTTAGATACAGACTTTGTGACATTGCCATTTTTTTTTAATTAGAATATTTATTATGCCCGAAAGAGTGGTCACATCATCCTATCTTTTGAATTCAGATTTTGACAAGAGTCTCTTCCCTTCGGCTGCCAATGAGAGCTGTCGATGATGCTTCCCTGTAAGGAACAAGCTATCTTGTCAGTGTTAGGCAGACGCTGCAATTTAAGCTTTGTCTAGTTAAAAATAGTCAAGATTCAGTGTCCTTTTGAATTTTCTACTCTTTTTTGAAAATTCCAAGAGATGTGATACCATTCGTGGAGAAAGCTGTATATCTAGGGTAAATTTATTTTGCTTTTTTTTTATGTATAAGAGGATAAATACTGGAAATGTGATCTCTCTCTAGCTATTGGGGGGTACTTGTAGTCAAAATGAAATAAAACAAACAAAATAATAAAAACAAACAAAATAAAACAAACAAAAAAATAACAAAAATAAACCTTTCCTTTCATTCTTACATTGCTTGTTTTGGAGGGCTCTCCAAAACGTTCAAAATTCAGAAGATGCATGGAAGAAGCTACAAGAGTTATTACATTGCACATTACTTTACACCTGAGTAATATCTTTCCAGATCTGGATTTGCTATTGTCCTCAAGAGGAACACTTGACTTCCTGAAAATAGAAATGAAACAGCTAACCTCCAATCTGTTGGGCCCAATCTAGACCTGGGCTACCTGTGCATGACCTGGTTCAGGTCAGCTAGTTAACAGTCCTTGGTTTTCTCCCTTGTAAAAATGGAAAGGATGCTTTCACACCAAAGTCAGGGATATTGGCTATTTATGAGCAGGTGTCAGAGAGTGGCGTTTCAGAAGGCTACTGAGCTGAACCTGCAAGGGAATCATGAAGCCTTTCAGTAGAGGAGGCCCAGAGTCTCCTTGTTGATGATCTTGGGAAAACCAGAGCTTCTTCCCTCAGAAGAGTGAGAACCCTAACCTGTGGCAGTCAGCCAGACCAATGTGAACCTCATCGTTCTACATGGACCAGTCATAGTCAACTCAAGTGTACCAGGTGATTTACAGTCAGGCTAACACTCCAGAAGTTGGGGGGTGGGGAGAACACTGGCACATCCTTCAGAAACCAGGGTTGAACTATTGGACCTTCCATGGAGGGGACCTGATCCCTATGTTGCCCACAATATTGGAGACCTCCTCACAGATAATTCAGGTTTTAGTTTTCTGTTCCTATATTGTTTCCAGATTACAGCAGCCTACAGTCAGGATATCTGAGGCTCTCAAGCACTGGCCCTTGGAGATGGGGTGGGGGCTACAGGAGAAAAACACTTCATGTTTACATGATAGATCTGCTTTTCAGTTTCATTGTTAGTTTTTTCTCATAAATGATAAATGTAAGTGGAAAGGAGTTTGGAGCCGCTTTGGTGCTAACCCATTTCTGGTTCCCTGGTTCCCAATATCCTATCCCAGAATTTTGAAAGAAAATGCACAGTGAAGTTACTTCCAATTCCTTTTAGGTTAGGATTTTAAACAAGAAGATCGATTTTAGCAAGGTTCAGTCCAGATGTGGTTCCAAGGATAACATCAAACATTCTGCTGGGGGCGGAAATGTAAGTAGAAGCTTACGTCAGCAGCTGTCCTGATTGTGTGGAGCCGTCTGCACAGCCGGCACGCCGTCTCCTTTCCCACCTCCTTTCCAACACCTCCCAGCACACTCCCCACTTCTTGCTGCTGCTCCACAAGTCCCCCTGGTTTGGGAGCTTGTCAGCCTTGCATTTTCGGGGATGGGCTTTCCATCCTTCCCTCTGAGATCACTGGTGAATGTCTCGCTTTTTAAATGGGGACACCATGGTTTTCAGGGAGATGGAAAGTCCATTTCACCTGCCAATTTGTTTGCTGGCCTTTGGCTTTAAGGGATTTTCTCATGCTGTCTCTGCTCCCTTGCAAAAGTCAGCTGAGCACACACTTTTCTAGCTCCATTTAAGTTACTCCTGAGGCAATGACTGATGTATGAAAGTATCCAAAGTGTATAATGTCGATCTTTTGTGCTTCATTATTCATGAGAGTTGGGATATCATTTGGAATAATACAAACCTGGTGAAGCATGGCTCATCTGTAATTCAAAGTGAAAGGATTCAAGTCCCAGTATACTCTTTGTCTTGATGTTTTTTTTTTTAATCCCTGCCTCTTAAATTGGGTGGAAATAATATCCTCTGAGAGGAAGAGAAAGATGAATTCATGTTTCTCAAAAGTATTTCAGGAAGAGTTGAAACAGGCAGACTCAAGCTAAAGTAGGCATGGTTCTTTGTTAACATTAGATTAATAAAAAAGATGACTAGCGTGACTCTACTACAGATCCAATCACCTAGACTTCGGATTCTAGCCGTCTGTGACTCAAGTAATTTATTGAGTGTCAAATCCAGAATTCTCGCTTATCTAATAACTCTTGGTTTCTTGCTCCTCACTTGGGCAGAGATGGAGTCAAGCAGTGAAAAAATAGACAAGCAAGTGCCTGACGTTCAAAGCAGCTCCACTGAGCATGAATCTGTGCCACATGGGAGAACCCCAGCCAGATTTGCTGGGCTCCTTCTAGGGCACAGGGCTAAGCCTCAGGCTCGGTATTTACACTGACAGGCCCCCCTCCTCCCCGATGCCCTGACTGTAAGTACACACCATGTGCTACTCTCATGGAAGCAATCTTAGTCCTGAAATTAATGGGTAATTTTGAGAGTATCAGAGGATTGACCCAGCTGACCTCTACAGTAGGTGCTGCTGGTCAAAACACCTATGAAGGAAAGGATGATTTTAAAGTTATTAGAGAAGCTTCCAACCTCCAAACCAGTAGTCTGAAACTTTCCCCTAGAGAAGAATCACTTGTTCAAATGTGATTGATTTGAATGGGGAAGATTCCTTAGCCCCATTTCCAGTGTTAGATTACATAATTCCCATGTATTTCTGATGTAAATGAACCAGGAACCATGCTTGGAAAGCACCTTTTCAAATATTAGAAGATGAATTGATTTCAGTAAAACCCAGAAGGAAAAAAAAACGCTATCCTTTTATCATTTGGTGTGCAATAAAAGTTGCATTTAGCCAAAATATGACAAGAGTGTTTTAGAAAAGCATGTTTAGAGCTTTCTTCTTCTTGTATCTTAAAGCAGTGTTGGACTTCTTGTTTGTATGAGCAGTTTTGGTCACTTTCATGTAAAAATCACTTTCTAAAGAATACTTCCCTCTTCACTTGGCTCTTTGCTTATGGAAAGGTTTAATACGGTGTCGCTTCTTTCTCTGAGTGGAAAGCTTGCCTTCTTAATACAGAAGTTCTGTCCCTTTGCAGCATGATCTGTTTTCTACTAATAAAATCTTCTCTTCTAGGATTTTCTTTCACTTGTGTTTTTCTTTCCAACCAAACATATGGGAGGACATATGGAAGATTGGGTTTTCCCATGTGTGTGTATATGTTGTTGTATGTTGTAAGTTTGGATATGTTTCTAGATTTTACATATGAGCTTGGGGGCTTATGTACATCTAAACTATTTTAAGCCTATTTTCTGTCCTTCACACAGGTACAGATTGTCACCAAGAAGATAGACCTAAGCCATGTGACATCCAAATGTGGCTCTCTGAAGAACATCCGCCACAGGCCAGGTAAATCAGTATTTTTAGTAGTCTGAGAGGTATTAGATTGAATTCAAAAAATTGACAAGCAAAGTTTTTGTTGCTGTGAGATATCTCATTGGAAGGACCTTTCCAGATCCTGATACTTCATGCTTGTGTTAATAGAAACTTAAATTAGAAATTTTAAGGCATCTTCATATGGACAAGTAAACTCAGTTACCACAAACAGGCCAAATATCCTAGGACATGTTAAAAATGAAAAGATATAGGAGATGCATTTATCTGTATGTACTTGACATGCTTATTGGAGCTCTTTTGAAATATATAGTCTATAAAATAACATTGGGCCATGTATTCTTACGTAATTCATGGACTGAAAGCAGCATTTCAAAGGTTTTGCAAGAAATTGTTTTTCTACATTATGTGGGGCGGCGGGAAGGGGATTGTGCTTTTTAACAAAACTGAAGAAATTTATTTTTCTGTTGAATTTCTCAGATCCAGCTCAATAAGCATTGTGAATCTTCAGAATGCAATGTCTCCCCAACTTATTTGACCACAGACTGCTTGTTTTTCTGAAATATCTCATCAGTTCAGTTCAGTTCAGTTGCTCAGTCGTGTCCAACTTTTTGCAAGTCCATGGACTGTAGCACACCAGGCTTCCCTGTCCATCACCAACTCCTGGAGCCTGCTCAAACTCGTGCCCATGAAGTCGGTGATGCCATCCAACCATCTCATCCTCTGTCATCCGCTTCTCCTCCTGCCTTCAATCCCAGCATCAGGGTCTTTTCCAGTGAGTCAGTTCTTCGCATCAGGTGGCCAAAGTATTGGAGCTTCAGCTTCAGTATCAGTCCTTCCAATGAATGTTCAGGACTGATTTCCTTTAGGATTGATTGGTTTGATCTCCTTGCAGTCCAAGGGACTCTCAAGAGTCTTCTCCAACACCACAGTTCAAAAGCATCAATTCTTCAGCACTCAGCTTTTATAGTCCAACTCTCACATCCATCCATACATGACTACTGGAAAAACCATGAATCTCATAATATCTCATTATTATGAGATATCTCATATCTCATTATTATGATATCTTAGGATATCATAATATACAGTATGGTATATTATGATATTTTATGATATATTATGAGATATCTCATATCTCATAAATCTTGTGCCCTAAGGTAGAGTTTATATTCATATGTGGTAGTGATTTTTCCCTATTTAATTTGTGAATTTAATGTATTATGAGTCATTTTTCTACATATCATATACTATATGTTTTTGCTAAATTCCACCTCCATGCATATGTAAATAATGGACAATTGTCAAATTTGTAAATTTTCTTGAGACTATTTTGACACAACTTATATATACGATTGAAGGACAAAAACATTGATTTTAACCATCTATTCTTGGCATCTTAATTAAACCAGGTAATATCTTATTCCCATGAATCATAATCTCAAGTGTTATCAGAACAAGGTAAAAGAACAACTGACCCCAGTGAGATTTCTGACCAGAAGATTATTGAGAAGAATTTTTTTAGTTGAAAAACAAAAGGCTTAAAAAATGGATAAGTATTAGAAATATGTCTAGAAATTGGGCTTCACGTTGGCAAAGGGTGTTAATAAAGCAAGTCAAGGAGATAGAAACTACATATAAGTAATCTCCATTACTGATTTCAGAACTATTATCTGGAATTAGCTATTATTCATGAGATAGCAGGGACATGTTCCCAAATGGGTATCTTCACAGCCCCCCATCTGTGCCTTATATCTACAAACATTTAGCTGATTTTGTCCTGTGTCAACAGTATGATGGAAGTATTTGGGTACACTTCTTCCAGAATACAAAAGAAAATATTGGACTCTGTAATTCCAGATGATAAGTATACATTTAGTTCAATTCACCTAAAGTCTTGATGCACAGAAAAATCTTCTATATACAAGAAAATATTATGTGTATGTTTTGTGGGTCATAAAGGCTATTGTCATGGACTCCCACCTATTTCTCACTCTTACTTCATAATAAGTGAATCAGATGACCAAGTTAATAAAGATGTGTTAACACAGTGATCTTTGACAATAGCAAGCTTTTCACAAAATTACTTTGGATTGTGGAATGTCTCAGAAGGAAATAAGGAAGAAACAATTCATCACCTGGAGGCACAAATTGAAATAGCTAGTCTTTTGACTTCACTTTGAGACATATGAAGCTTGATGAGGATTATAATCCTTGGCATTTACTACTCCTAATGGGGCCAGAATTTAGCTTGATGGGGATTATAATCCTCGGCATTTACTGCTCCTAATGGGGCCAGAATTCTTCAGAACCAAAGGCAGAGATCTCTGATTTCAAATGAGCTTCTCTAACAGTTATATAAAATTACCTAGCTACCCACTCCAGTATTCTGGCCTGGAGAATTCCAGGGACCATGTAGAGTTGGACACAACTGAGCAACTTTCACTTCACTTCAGTAAGACTTTAACAAAAATAGACTTCTCAAGTTTCCTTTTCTGAATATAGTTTGGGTCAATATTACATTGT
Source organism: Odocoileus virginianus (assembly GCF_023699985.2). Classification (NCBI taxonomy): domain Eukaryota; kingdom Metazoa; phylum Chordata; class Mammalia; order Artiodactyla; family Cervidae; genus Odocoileus; species Odocoileus virginianus. The sequence goes on from NC_069703.1 coordinate 13,880,795, forward strand.
TTTTCCCCTCTCTCTCAAAATATAGTCTAACAAAATTTTTAATAGGGTTATATTGACACAATATATAATCATAAAACTTGAAAAGACAGTTTCTATCAGAGGCTATGAAAAATATAAAAGTAAGATCCCAAGAAAGTTGATCTCCTGTAGTTGAAAATTCAGTATCCTCTAGCCTCTAACCAAAATAACTGTGTTTTATGAATCACAGTAATCCTGTAACAACTAACAGGTGAGACCCATGGGGCCAAGTAAAATGTTGGTAGAATAACACCTGTGCAATAATGCATCTTTTGAGGGAAGGACAGCTTCATGTCTCCTATAGGAATGAGTTAAATAACATCATACACATCCCAAGTCTTCAGAAGGAGAATGAATGAACTTCAAAATGTAAACCAGGGACTTCCCTGGTGGTCCATTGGTTAAGTGTCCAGGCTGCTCCCAGTGCAGGGGGCCCAAACTTGATCCCTGGTCAGGGAACTTCATCCACATGCTGCCACTAAGACCCAACAAAGCCAAATAAATAAATATAAATTTTTAAAAATGTAGTCCAGTAACATCATACAATTTCAAGGGGGCCCTGGCCAGGCAATTGGGTGTTAATACAAATGTCTAGGTATCACATGAGAAAAACACCTCAGGAATAAGAGACCTGTGAAGTTTTAACAACCCTTTCTCTTTCATCTACAGAGGTAAATAAGTATCAAGAGTCCAAAATTGAAAAATCTTTTCCACGTTTCCATAGAGCCCCTCAGGTATTTTTTCCAAATCAAAATCCCAAGAGAGATGCAATAATAATAGAGGATCACATGGCTTACTACTGGCCTTATGGGAAAAAAAAAATGCATATAGCCAAAACCAAATTGTAATGAAAGTGAAAGCTAGTCTCTTAGGTGGAGACAGGTAAAGGCATCTAATCCAGATTCTTCCCAGATCAAAGACATCAGCAGACAGGCTCAAGAATAAGCTAAAGAACAACAGATACCTACTCAGTGTAGAACTGCTTGCATTCACAAGCCTGAAAAGGTGTGCAGAAATGGAGGTGCCACAGAAGGGTGGCTCATGGCACTCTCATCTATCAGCAGATCCTCGATTTTCAGACTAATTAGCATTTAAGAAAATGGCATGGTCAGAACTCCGTCTCAGTATTATCAGATCAGTGTCAAATTAGTCCTATAGAATCTGAACAAGAATGGATCTCTAAGATTCCCTTCCTATCACTCCCATCTACTAACTAAAATGGAAGCTTTTAAGCACCTTAGCCCCTCACTCCAGTTTCATCAGTCAAGGTATCAATGCTAAAAATTTACAAGTGGCAATATCACCCTTATGTACACAATTGCTAGCCTATTAGTTCTTTGAACAAGTGACCTACTACCATGAAGAAAAATAGAGATGTGCTTCCTTGCAATTTGCTCCCTTAAGAATAAGAGACAAAATGCTCCAAGTTTGAGAAAGGATACATATGGTACTTTCATTGTGTTATTTTTAGTTTTTATTACACAGATAAGAAAAATACCTCTGATATTTTAGGTTAGACATGAGTAGAGAAAAAAATTAATATGTAAAGCAACCAGGGAATGATACAAAAAGGATGTCACTGCCTTAGATGGATGTATGAATGTGCAAGTTGGACCATAAAGAAGGCTGAGCACTGAAGAATTGATGCTTTTGAACTGTGGAGTTGGAGAAGACTCTTGAGAGTCACTGCAAGGAGATCAAACCAGTCAATCCTAAAGAATATCAATCCTGAATATTCATTGAAACGACTGATGCTGAAGCTGAAGCTCCAATACTTTCGCCACCTGATGTGAAGAACTGACTCATTGGAAAAGACCCTGATGCTGAGAAAGACTGCAGGAGGAGAAGGGGGTGACAAAGGATGAGATGGTTGGATGGCATCACCGACTCAATGGACATGAGTTGGAGCAGGCTCCGGGAGTTGGTGATGGACAGGGAAGCCTGGCGTGCTGGGCTCTGTGGGGTCACAAAGAGTCGGACACTACTGAGTGACTGAACAACACCTTACTTAGATGGTATGGGGAAAATGGTATAGATTAGAAATTCTAAGATTCCTTTCCCGTCTATGGTCAGAGGGTTAGTAGAGTTCATTAAGTTTGTGATTTGCCATGGTCTACCTGCTATAGTCATTTTGGGTTACTAGTCACCAAAATAGAAGATTTAACGTTAGCAAGGCATTTAAAAGCCTTTCTCATCTCCTCCGTAGGTGGTGGGCGTGTGAAAATTGAAAGTGTGAAGCTAGATTTCAAAGAAAAGGCCCAAGCTAAAGTCGGTTCTCTTGACAATGCTCACCACGTTCCCGGAGGTGGTAATGTCAAGGTAAGACACAAGATTGTGAGCCGATCTTGCCTTTTTAAAAAATCCTTTTGAAATACTCTTCATCAAAGTGGGTCCCAGATTAAAGACCTGGACACCCCGGAAGTAGGGATGGCAGAGCTGAATAGAAGTGACATAACATCAGCTCTGGGATACAGAGAAAGTCTAGGGGACAGTTTAAGATGTTTGTGTTGACAAGGACTGATGCTTGTCTTAAACAGATTGACAGCCAAAAGTTGAACTTCAGAGAGCATGCTAAGGCCCGTGTGGACCATGGGGCTGAGATCATTACGCAGTCCCCAGGCAGATCCAGTGTGGCTTCCCCCCGACGACTCAGCAACGTCTCCTCTTCTGGAAGCATCAACCTGCTCGAATCCCCCCAGCTTGCCACCCTGGCCGAGGATGTCACCGCCGCACTCGCTAAACAGGGCTTGTGAATATCTCTCATTTAGTATTGACGTCATACTATTTAGGCATGAGCTCTGGCAGGAGTGGGCTCTGAGCAGGTGTTATATTCATTCTTTACAAACCATAAAATAAATAATCTCATTCCCAAACTGTAGTAATTGTTACAATTTTATAAAAAAAAATAGTATATGCAGAAATTGACTTGATTTCCATTTGCAACAGGAAGATACTGGCTTTACATGAGTACAATTGGACAGTTTTTTTTTTCGCTCTGCTGTTTTGCATGGAGTATCATTATTTTAAAAATTGCATTTCTACCTTTCATGTGCCTGAAGGCTATCTACTACATTCTGAAAGGCCTTGTTAAAATCCAAGCTGCTCATTTCACTATTCTGTTGCTGGGTGAAAAGATTAAAAAGTTGCCCCTTGTAACTTATTACAGGTTAAATTAAATCAAGGAGTCATTGCAGGAAGGGAAGAGCATGTAAGAAATGTTTTTTTTAAAGCGTTATTTTGTATAAATGGGAAGAAAGATTCAATTAAGTTATTAACGTTTGGGACCTGGATAATTATATCAGAGTATAAGTCAATCCAATAAATTATTTAATTAATTAAAAAATAGTTTCGAAGCATTTGAGCTGTGGTTGAGGAAGTGACGTAAAGTGCATCTCTTAGGAATGAAGCACTTTCATTAGGATGGACTTGTGTCTGATTAGGATGTCAGTTGATCAGCTAGATTTGTGTCCACACTACCGGTTTCACACCCCTTTCCATCTGTTTGATACAGTATTATAGATATAAATATATATATATTTCTCTGTGGCCATTTGTGATACTTCCTCATACTTGAATATTATACTTCCTTATTCACAGTATCTGTGTCTCCTGCACCCTTTGGTGTTGCAATTTTAGGTATGTGAAAGTAGATGTTAGCAGGGTTCTCTTCCTATTTAAAAAAAAAAAGTTAAAAAAGACAAAAAGTTTTAGCATGAAGTTGCTTTCTGTAACAACTCAAAGCTGTAACCCTGTTTTAGTGCCAGATACAAGTTTCTCCCATTAAAGTTTCTCCCGTGATGCTAGAAAAAATTTATTTTTCTTTGCTTTCACCAACATGGAGTTTGTGGGGGGTGGGTCTAGTTACATAAAAGGGGTTTACAGATTGTTGGTTTAAGGTTATGGGTTTGTCTTATTTTGAATCACAGAATATTTTGGGGTTTACTCCTATAATCATTCATGGAATAGACTTATTAAGATTTATTTTCCTTTTTTTTCCATTTGCTAAAGTTGAAACTAACAGTGGGAGTTTGGGACATGATATTCCATTCTTCCAAGCAGTACCTGTTTATTCAATTATCTGATAGAAAATGTTTGGCCTCCATACCCCAAGTAAGATCCCTTGATCAGAAAGGGAAAGTACAGTATTTTGAGAAGCTACAAAATATTGGAGATGCAGATATCTAAATCAGTTTTTTTATAACTCCAACATTGCACTCTATAAAGGAATACTGTATTAGTATTATTTATCAGTAGCTAATACGGTTCTGATGTTATATACAGTCTAGACATCACAAATCAACTAATTCTTCTTTAAGAATCATTCATCTTAAATTTATGAAGAAGCAATGAAATAGTCATTATTAGTCTGAGTAGGGCAATGGATTACTAGGATGGATGGATGCTTTTTAGTATTTTATCTGTTCTTTTTCTTGCTCAGGGCTGGTAGGCTGGATCTGAAAAGTTAAAGGCAAATGTTTCAATAGGGTTTGATCCCTTTGAGTCAAATCAATTCTCGAGCATAAAGGAGGAAATGATGAACATGGACTAAGGCAGTAAGCTAGTATAGTAGCGTCTGAGAAAGAAGCTAAAGGATGGAAAGACAGAGAGACACGGGTGCATGTTGTGACCCATTGGAAGTTACAGCCAACATGACTTCCATGAAAGAAAGTGCACCATTCACTCTCAACTAAGAGATTTTACGTAGGCAAACATTTCTGAAACTATAGATCAGTTATTTAGGATAGTCAAAGATTTAGAAAGGACTGATTAGGACTATGGGTGTGTCTATTTTCTGCCTAATTATTGCTGTGAGGTTTGATTTGACCAATCTGGGCATTTTATTCATCAGCTTCCCTTGAAATGCACCAGGAAATAGGAAAAGAAAGAATAGCTGTGTGGAGACTTATGGTATTTTCTTATGTGTTAAGTAGTGTTAGATAGTGATTAAAGCTCTAGGAAAAAGTTAACAGCTGGTTAGAACAATTTTAACCTGTGAAACATGTATTTTTTTCAACTTGGTTTAAAATTTTTATAAACACTAAGTAACCATGTTCTTCATATTAAAATTGTTTTTTTACAAATACATGTCTAAAATAAAGATTATATAAGGTACCCAGTGATTAGATTTGGCATTAAAACAAATGTTTGCTTCAAATCACAGCAAAATTATAATGACTAAATACCCTCACTTTGTATGGAAATTAATAATTCTATAAAATGAAATTGAAAATTGGTAGCAGTAAAAGAAAGAAATACAGGCTAAATGTCTTCTTTTGGGGATAAGGGGTGGAACCCATCTTACCTTTACTCTCAAGATTAACGACACAAATTAAGCTTTTTGAACACCACTCTTGTGGGGACATCCATACGCTGATCTAGAAATTAAGGCTTCATAGTCTCAATTCTAGATCAATTAATGCCAGTTTCTCTCTGGCTTTTGCCTTGGAGAACCTGTTTAAGGAAACATAAGTAATCCAGAGCTGTGAAGAGTTAAAAGGCCCACTCACTCTCTCTGGGTCACCTGCAACCAATAATTGGGTACCTTTCAATGATGCAGGAGAGATCCGAGTTCATGATGAGTTTCAAAGGCCATGTTCATTTAGGAACCAACTCTCTCTGGATTCTCCTGCTGAGTTCCAGCAGGGTGATGGGCAGAAATCCCACCCAGAAGCAAGACACCTGTGGATCACCAACTCGGCATAGCTGAAGAAGGCTGAAGTGAGAACTTGGTTAAATGGAAGACAGTACTGAGAGTAGCTGGCCTTCTCCACACACTCACATAGTTTTAGAGCAGGAAATGGGATCATCAGGCAAAATAAGAGATCAAGTCACTATTATTAAAGAAATCATCTCTTCAATGTGGTTGATTTTGACATAGCTGCAATTATAGCATTTTCTCCTATTTTTCACACTACGAAGAGGAGGAAAACAAACTATCCATGGTCTAAGTAGCTAAAAAAGATAGATTCATAGCTTGAAAAGGCAAATTCTAGGCATTCCTTCAAAGATTCATATGTTAAATCAGTATTGATGTTTGTTTTTTTACACCTAGGGTTTTTAGCCTGGGTATGTAGGTTGAGGCCAAGTCCCTCTGCAGGAAAAAAAACTTATTTTTAAACTCAGAAAATGTCAATCATGATACTTCAACTTTAGCAAAAAGAAAAAAATCAACAAAAAGTATACTCTGTATGCTGGGATTCCAAGGTTCCAACATGCCGCTACAAATCTGTGGGGGGGTTTCTTTCTTCTGATAATTCTAGAGCCTGTTACCATAGAAAGGCATTTCTTCAATGGCTGGTTGTAGTTAGTTCATGTTTTTCAATCAAAATTTGCAAATGTATTTGTTGCTGTATAGTGATTGTTTTGCAAAATAAAATTGCTTGTCACCTATCCGATAGTTTCAGATTGTTTCTTCTTTCCTGGAAAAAAACATAAAACATAATAAATGCATATTGCTCAATCCAACCAAAGAAAAATTATGAAGAGGAGGCTTCAGTTATCTGCTGAATGCTGGCTGTGTCAGGCCCTATCACCACTGTATTAGCAGGATGCTATCTGTTGCAAGTGACAAGCTCAAATTGGCCTAAGCATAAAGGCTACTTGATTGAGTCAAGTCTCCATCAAGGCAGGAGTATCTGCCTCAGGTGAGAATGTATCCAGTCACTCAAAAAAATGTCATTAAGAAGTTTTTCTTTAACTCTGGACCGAGGCTCTCAAAAGATGTCATCGGAATTCTTCCAAAGGTTAGTTCTCCTTCCTCTATGTAGGCTTCATCCTCCTACAGATCCCCTTCTCATAATGAGCACTGGAAACTTCAGGTCTCATACCCTCCCAAAGAAAGCCTCTTTCCAAGCTGCTGCTGCTGCTAAGTCGCTTCAATCATGTCCGACTGTGTGATCCCATAGATGGCAGCCCACCAGGCTCCCCCTTTCCTGGGATTCTCCAGGCAAGAACACTGGAGTGGGTTGCCATTTCCTTCTCCAATGCATGAAAGTGAAAAGTGAAAGTGAAGTCGCTCAGTCGTGTCCAACTCTTAGCAACCCCATGGACTGCAGCCTATCAGGCTCCTCCGTCTTTTCCAGGCAAGAGTATTGGAGTGGGGTGCCATTGCCTTCTCCATCTTTCCCAGCAGCACTAACCAAACCCAGGGTGTGAACATCATTGCACTACTTAGGTCACCTGCTCGCTTGTCCTAAAGGGCAAGGGGAGGTCACAGACCTAACTCTATCACAGGTGATTGGGGTAAGTGGAGACTCAAGAGAGAAAGGGTCTCATCTGAACTATCAATACATAAACTAAACGTGGAGAGAATATTTCCTCCAAAGTCAAGTCAGGCTGCTCCTGCTAGAAGAAAGAGAAAACCAATGGTCAGCCCTGGAAACAGACCTCCTCCCATGTGTGCATCCTTGCTGCTTAGAGTGCTCCCAGCTTCACCTGGGAGCTTGTTCAAAATGTAAAGCCTCAGGCTCCACCCCAGGCCACTTTAACACTCCCCTAGATGATTCGTCTTCCCTTTAAAGCTTGAGAAGCCTCAACTCTTCCAGTTCTCTCTAACGTGCCTAAGGAGAAGGAGCTCCACGGCAGACCACTCACAGATAAAAATTACCCCTAAAACGGTTGAGAGAATACCATCAACTCTGATGTCAGAGAGTTTGGTTATCAAGTGGTGGAAATGTGTGACTGGCGAATGACTCGTCCTGGAGATTTTCCAAACTCGTCATTCTCTCTTGGCTGAAACCTACTTCTACCAATAGTGTCAACGCCTTCTTTCGGCCTGCTTTTTGGCAGCAATGCTATTCGGTACAATTAGATAAAATCACGCATCTTTGGTTAATAATTTTTTAAGACTAGCATCTTTGTTTTCCTTCATAAAGTATATCTTTAAACCACAGAAGATTAAGACATTTGCCTGGTAGCACAAATCACAACAAAAATCTTTTTTCGTTGTTAACTGAAGTACAGTTGATCTCAAAAATGTGTTAGTTTCAGGTGTAAGGCATAGTGATTCAGTATTTTTGGCAGATTATATTTCATTATAGCTTTTTATAAGATAATAAGACCCTGTGCCATACAGTAAATCTTGTTGCTTATCTATTCTATGTATAGTAGTTTGTATCTGTTAATAACACATTCCTAACTTGCCCCTCTCCACATCCCTCTCGCTTTCCGGAACCATGAGTTTGCTTTCTATGTCTGTGAATCCTTTTCTGTTTTGTAATACATTCATTTATATCATATTTTAGTTTCTACATACAAATGATATATATTGTCTTTCTCTGTCCAGCTTATTTCACTAAGCATAATTCTCTCTCCATCCAATCACTGCTGTAAGTGGCAACATTTTATTCTTTTTTATGGCTAATATTCCTTTGTATACTGCAGCTTCTTAATCCAGTCATCTGTCGATAGGCATTTGGGTTGCTTCCATGTCTTCGATACTGTAAATAGTACTGCTATGAACATTGGGGTGTATGTATCTTTTAAAATGAGTGTTTTCAATCTTTTAAGCTATATATCCAGGAGTAGAATTGCTGGATCCTATGGTAGTCCTGGTGGCGCCTGTTAAAGAATCCACCTGCCAACTGAAGAGACTTAAGAGATAGGGTTTGATCCGTGGGTCAGGAAAATCCCCTGGAGGAGAACATGGCAACCCACTCCAGTATTCTTGCCTGGAGAATCCCATGGACGGAGGAGCCTGCCAGTCTCCCTGCAGTCCAGGGAGCTGCAAAGAGCCAGACACAACTGAAGTGACTTAGCACACAATGCATGGTAGTTCTATTTTTACATTTTTAAGGAATCTCCATAAAGTTGTTCACAGTGGCTGCACCAATTTACATTTCCACCAACAGTGTACGAGGGTTCCCTTTTCTCTACATCCTCTCTAACATTTGTTATTTGTAGACTTTTTGATGATGGCCATTCTGACAGATGTGAGGTGATATTTCATTGTGGTTCTGATTTGCATTTCTCTAATAATTAGTGATGTGCCTTAATAAAGAGTTTTTTATTAACAAGGGAAAGAAGAGACGAGTAACTCAGATGTAAGGTAGGATGGCAGGATAACTCCTTATATAGCTTACAGGGGGAAAATGTTCCTCTTTTATGATGTGGCATTTACTTGTAGAACTATGACCCAAATAATTCAAGGCTAGAATGTTGTCCATGTCAAAAGCACAGTTCCCAGTATCCTAAAATTGTTTCAAAATACTGTCCTTCACTCAGTTTTCTTAAATACCTTGAGGACGCCCTTAAAGCCTCCTTTTTCCCTTTTATGCCTTTTCCATCACAAATGCACCACAGCTATTCCCACTTCATCCTCATCCATTAAAATCTTCTCTGCCCCAGGCCTCGTTGAGGCAATAGACCTATGGCCTCCAGCTGCACTTTGTTTGGCTTGTTTTCAAACTCAAGAAGGTTCACATACACAAAATCCCAGACTTGGACCTTTGAAAAGTTAAGAGATCTGGCAACAGTGGGCCCACATCCATTCGTGGTAACAATTGTCTGGAACTGGTCCATGAAGGATGAGATGGATCTCTTCCCTCCGTTTGTCCACAACACCCACCGGTGCCTGTTACTGCTCCCAGCCCACATTTATCCCCTGTCACTTATTACTGTGAAATTTAGAAGTTGTAACCTCTCGCCTAGATTCACTTGTCTCTCTCTCTCCCTCCCAATTTCTTTCTCATTTCTGTGAAAGAAAAGTCCAAAAGCATAAGCCCCAATCCTGGAGTAGGAGAGCGGAAAGGTCAGGTCAGAATTGACTGGGAGCCTGGGAAACCAATATTTAATAGATTTTACCCTGTCTCAAGAAAAAAGAAAAAAAAATCTTAAGTAATATGTTCCTTTGATGGTAGCAGCTGGCAATTTTCATGTCCCTGATAAATACATTTAAGGTTCTGCTCTCATCTACATTTATCATAAAACAGAAGAAAAATGCATGTTTGTGTCCCCGCCCATGATAAATAAAAATGTTGTCAAGTGAGAAAACGCAGAAACTACCATCTTACTCAGTAGGCCTGAGATGCCTGCCTGTTACTTTTGGAAGTAGAAGAAAGATGTTCTCACCGAGTCAAGTGAGGGGCATGTTCTTTAACCCAGGGCTGACGTTCAGTCAATCTGGGCCTTATTCAGTTGCATAAGTTTTTACAATATTAAAAGACTTGCTTTCCAAGACTCTACCTTATCAATGCCTGCCTTTTGCCCCCCAGACCTGTTCCGCCAGGTGTCACAGACCTCCTTCAATCCTAGCCCCTGTGAGGTGAATGCTGGGTATAGCAGAACACTTCCACGATCCTGTTCCAGGGTCCCCAGAAGTCCTGCCTTCCAGGCACCACCAGTTGCTGTGATCCGCTCAGGGCTCTGGAGGGCTGGCCTGGGTACACCAGCTGTTTGGGAAAGTCCAGATTCTCCACACGGGCTTCTAGCAGCCCCGGGCCCAGCGGCCAGCCCACCACAGCTTTTAGTTGACTACTGCTGTCCGTGCATTGGCCTCCAAGTCGGAGGAAACCTGGAGTCCTACAGGGCAGATGACAGTTTTGGGCATCCCGAGAGTCAAGGACACGGTGCTCATGGAACCACACTTCGGCTGTGGCCACAGGCTACCAGTCTCGTTTTTCCCCAGAGCCCTCCTCTCTTAGGGTTGCATGTAGGAACTACAGTCACCACAGGATGAACTCTCACCAGAGTAAGGGGACAGGTAACGGGCACTGAGAAGGCAATAGGAGCTTCTGAGGCCAGCAAAGGAGTTTGTAAGCAACAGATAAGTCCCGCGGAGCCACGCAGCGTACTAGGGCCTGAGACAAAGACTTTAGTAGTGCCTGTTGAAGTTAACCTCCATTTAAAACCCACCAAAAGCCCAAAGAAAGTAGGCATTAGCATTAATTTTATACTTATTTAGTGATTGTCTCTATAGGCATCCTTATATCCTTACATTAACTCCTGTAATTAAACAACTGTAATTCTCAGCATCCCCATTTTACAAATCAGAAAACTGAGGCATAGAGAAGTTGTTTAAAACTTAATGTGCAGAGCTGGAATTTGAACTCAAGAAACCCAAGATGTCTGGTCTGGCCTAATGGATTAGGTTTGATCCAATAAATATCCTAATAAACAATTTTCTTGACAATGATAAAGATACCAAACAAGTATTACATACATAAAAGAGAAAACTCTCAGCAAGTTGTTAATTGAGCAAATGATGGCAGAGGATTATGGATTATAAGCAATCTGATTCATATAAAGAGAAATTTTCTTTTTTAAAAGAGTCAGTCAATAACAAATGGGAACTAATTGGAACAATTTTCTGCCATTCTCTTTGTTAAGTCCAGGCCCATACATAGGCATCATTTAGCAAGTGACATGTATATCAATCAAAGATCAACCAGATATTTCTAAAAGTTAACAATGTATTATATTTGGAAATTATTAGGAACATTGGATGAATATTTGTACCAAAATGCAAATCACTTGACAAGCAATTTCATTATTCATACTGTTTAGAGAATAAAAGCATTTTTTCTACATATTTATTTAGATAATGTGCCAGTTGCTAAATAATTGGTCTTCTGTATCCATGTGTCCTGCATCCCTAATTCTACCAACCATGAAACCCACAGATGCAGAGGGTCAACTGTACCAGGACATTTTGCATAAAGGATGGAAGCATCCACAGATTTTGGTTTCCATGGATGGGGCAGGTCCTGGAACCAGGACCCAGCAGATACTGAGGGATGACCATTTTAACATCACTCTTGCTTTCAGCACCATTAGCTTACTTAAATGCTTCTTTTCTTTCTCTTATGACACTAATAACTGAATTAAATTTCTTGCATTCATTATAAGCATGGCATGCCAGTTAGATTTTTTTCTTGTAAAACCAGGATCTATAATTAATAGCATAAAATGTGAGAGTGCCTGATCAAAGCTTTAGTTGATAGTTTGATTTTTAATATTAGTAAGCAAAAGGTTTTCATTAACATCAGAAAACCAAGATACAAATAGATACCAAGAGGGGCTTCTCATTTTTTTTTTTGCTTCAACTGTAGAAAAATCAGAAAGCACTCATTATGTGGACACCCAAGTATTAATATTTTATCTCTTCCAACATATTTATAACCAACATATTGAACAAGCATGACTCATTTAAGTTGTGAGCAGAGTGCACATTTATTATTGTGTCTCGCAGTTCCTTTAAACATTAGGCAGTGGCAGAAATCTTCCCCTTCCCCACGCTAAAGACTTGGGCAGACTCGTGATGTTTCAGTCCCTTTCAGATAAAGTTCTTCTGGCTATAAAAAGAATCTCGATCATTAAAAAGTATCATTTCCAAAATTAAAATACCCAGCCTATGGAACGGTCAAAATTCCGAGGATAAAGTCGTAAGATCTATGCTTCTCGAGTACAGATCTGCCTCAGGCAGCAAGCCTGCTTTCTCCTCCAGGGACTCACTTTGTCTTCTTCCTGACAAAAGCTGTTTTTTCTCCCTCCAAGAGTAAGGCTGGGGGAATAAACAAAAATAAGGGAATAGGAGACATCTTACTTGATTGGAGACTGGGCATCCTGCGACTGGCAGGTGGTTTAAGCAGATTTCTTCTCTTTCTCTTTTGGCTTCCAATGGTATACCTCCAGCCTCTTTCTGCTAATTTTTCTGTCCCACTCAGGCAGCCTTACTGGACAGGACCTAAGATGACTTTCCCCAGTCCCTCTCCTGCACAGCCCTCACCTGGCCCTCTTGTATTACCAATTCTCCGTACTCTGGGAGTTGAGGCAGATCCAACTCAGAAGCACTTCTAGGGTTCCAGAACCAGAGCCATCAGCCCTTCTCTGGCTGTTGAATTTCTCCGTCCTGCAGAAATCCAGTGTCTCCCAATATTTGTCTCCCAGCATCAAGAAACGCACTGTAATGTTTAATGTTCTTCAAGCATTTAAATCCTCTTTTTGTTAAGCTTGGGATTAGAAAGGAGGCTTCCCTAAGGGTGCAGTGCTAAAGAATGCAGTAGGCACGAGATGCAGTTTTGATCCCTAGGTTGGGAAGATCCCCTGGGGTAGGAAATGACAACCCACTCCAGTACTCTTGCCTGGAAAATTCCATGGACAGAGGAGCCTGGCAGGCTATAGTCAATAGGGTCACGAAGAGCTGGACATGACTGAGCAACTTCCATACATGAGGGCTAGGAGGCAAGACCTCTCCACAGCTTCCCCACACCAAAACAAAGGCATGACTTGGCGCATGACATCTCTGTCCAAAGAAATCTCATCAGCTTCCTCTCATCTGGCCCCTCTCTGTGTCCCCTGTGTCTTTAACCCGATGGAAATGAAGTCTGGAGATCATTTCCTTTATAAAGCATCACATGGGCAGGAACAGTTGCTACTCTCACTTCCGTGTCCTGCTGTCAGTCAGGACGGCCCTGCAGTAGATTCTCAGGTTAAAAAAAAAAAATCTAGTTTTAACATCCTGCTGCCTTTTCTTTTATGCTCTGTTGGCTAGAGTAGTCTCAAAATGTGGATGCCTTTAAAACTAGGAAATGAATAAATGCCACAAACACCTGCTGAGTGCAGCACCCTTATCTGGTCCAAAGGCCTCAAGGCATCCAGAGTCAAGTGAGAGAGACAGGTGATACCCAACACGCCACAGCCCGGGATAAACAAGAATACGTGGTGGAAACTCGAGGTTATGCAAAACCAATGGGGAGAAAGGAGGACAGGGAATAAAAAAAGGGGGAGATTTCTAAAGCAGTTCAAAAGCATGAGTGGAGGACACATTCTTAGAACATGAAACCATTTGGTGTATCTGGAGCATAGGTGGGTCAGAGTAAATGAGGCCAAGGGGGGGAAAAAAGGAAGCTTGGAGCTAGATGCTGGGTCTTCTATCATATTCACAAGTTTGGATTCTATTGTGTAAGCTGGAGCCGTCATGAAAGTTTTCTAAGGAGGAGAAATGACATGATCATTTCTGAGGTTTAGAAGAATAATTTTGACAACAGTGTAGAGATTGGACTGGAAAGATGAGGGTACAGCTGAGGGAACTAGGGAGAGAGGACCAAGACCCTGAGCCAGGAGAGTAGCAGTGACCACCTGAAGGAAGAAAGACACTCTTGACATCAAATGGACAGAACCAGGGGATGTGAATTGTTAAAGAGAAGGAGAGATAAACTTGAGGTTGATAACTTGGGTAACCAAGTGGATAATAATATTGATACCATTCACAAAGATGATGTATGCAGGTGAAAAAGACAAGGTGTCAGTGGGGATTCATAAGGCAATCTCAGAAATTTGTCGATTCATATCCAGATCTTAGAAGTGGAATCATGACCAAAGACGAATATGAGTATCACTCCAGATTCTGGAGGGTCCCAAGGCAGGAAGAGTAGACAAGAAAAGGACAGTTGGCTTGCCCTGGTCATATCTAACCCAACTGTACCGCTCAATAATGAGCAATGCTCTCACCGATCATCCCAGAGCATGGTTCTCTCTGAATTCAGGCCTTATCCCTTAGGATGAATGAATCCAGCATCTGTGAAAGCAGTGTTGGTGACCACCCCAGATCCCCAACTGCCCTGTTGTAAATCTCTGCGTGCGTTGCTAGTTTTAAGGAAAACCTCATAAGTGGGTATGATGCGGGTTACAATAGTTCCTCCTGACATTGGTTCAGTGATTTTATACTTAACTCTTTCCAAATCATCAGCACTGATTCTTAATTAGTCCCTTGCCCCTAATATTGTTTTATCTTAAGTAGGCAAAAGGTCTTTTTCTTACAGCTTTATTTGTTCTTAACATCCCTCCATTAAATACCAGTTATGTTGGCTCCATTTATTTTGTCTATGGATGAACATCTAGTCATCTAGAAATAACATCCTTCAAGTCAACAAGGACCAGTACAGTGTTATTAATTTTGCCATCTTCCCATAACACTTAACATTTGTCCTCCTTTCTTCATAACCTGAAACAGAACTTTGAAAAATTCCTAACATACAAATGATGGTATTAGTCCTGGAGACTGGATGAGCTCATGCAGGCTGGGCTCACAAAAGAGAGAAGAGTTAAAAAGTCCAAAATGAAACTTTGTGTAATTCCCATATTTAAGGGACAGAGAGGGAAAAAATGGGTGTGGGGGAGGAGACTAACATTAAAAACTGGGGACCTGTGATTTGAGAGAGGGGACTGAGAAATCTCAAGAGTAGATGTTAAATAGGGCTAAAATCTGCAAGAAGTCTGCCAGACAGGAGAAATGAGAAGCTGATCATTCAGTGACTTTACAGAACAATGGTGGATGCTGAAGATTGAACAGGCTTCTTGGGCTGTAGTTCTTTATTTCTTCCACATATGATCAGGGGGAAATTACATAACTGAGCCTTTGGCAAAGAAATATCTTCTCCAGCTCCCAAAGGGCAATCTGCAATGAATTTCCCACTCATAGCTTGGGGAACTTTGAATATAAATGTTTTCTTCTGGAAATGCCTTTCATCCAGGGCACACAATATTTGTCAGCATTGTCAATGATGAAAAGGCAATTTCTCTTCACTTTGTCAACCCCTCCTAGCAGTCAGATGACTATTTTTGAAAACTAGTTCTATTTCCCCTGGTTCACAAGTACTTGCATTTGCTACCTTGCCAGCACAAGGTTGCTGACTTTGATACTGACTTCTGAATGAAAATAAGTAGGTTTATTTTTTCGTAATAAAAAGCATGAATACAAAATTTCATAGGAGTAAATAGACTGCTAAGTATATGAAGCATTCCAATAGTATCTCAGGGGTTAAAAGAAAGTGATTATGTCTGTTCATAACTGATTTATTTGTTGGTCTTAGATTAAATCTTTTAACTAAAACTTTCAACCTCAAAAATGAAGATAATAATTCTTTCTTATGTCCTTGTGTTTTAGCCAATTACATTTGCAGAATGATTTATGATTCTCAGATAAAGATTACTGAGTTTTCTAATTTAAACATCATAAGAATAATAAGTGATGAGTTGATGAATGTAAAACCCTCTGCCCTCAGGACCAGTCTGGAAAACCACAGGAGATTAATTTTGGTTATATAATTTACTGTGATTTCTTCTCTAGATAGACTTGAATATATTATACAATCATGCAATCATTTGTACATAATCGCCTTTGAATTATGTTCTATTTTGATCTCATTCCTGTTTTTGCACATACATGAGTGTGAGCATGCTTTAAATATTCTATGACATGCCTATTCTAAAATTAAGTTAGTTTTCAATTTCTTAGGAAATGAGAAGAGTTTCTGATGACTCCGGAATAAAAGGCGGGGGGTGGGGGGTGGGGTGTGCTCTGTTGGCAGCCAGCTCTTACTGCAGACTTGTAGTTCTTCCCAATTATGTTGCCTGTCCTTTCATTCCTGATGCCAGAAGAATCATCTTTATCAAGCATATGCGTGCATGTGTGCTAAGTCACTTCAGTCGTGTCTGACTCTCTTGACCCCACAGACTATAGCCCGCCAGCGTCCTCTGTCCATGAGATTCTCCAGTCAAGAATACAGGAGTGGGTTGCCATTTCCCTCTCCAGGGGATCTTCCCAACCCAGGGATGGAATCCAGGCCTTTTCCATCTCCTGCATTGGCAGGCAGGTTCTTTACCGCTGAGCCACCTGGGAAGCCCCTTAATCAAGCACTGGTGCTGCTGCTGCTGCTAAATCCCTTCAGTCGTGTCCGACTCTGTGCGACCCCATAGACGGCAGCCCACCAGGCTCCCCTGTCCCTGGGATTCTCCAGGCAAGAACACTGGAGTGGGCCGCCATTTCCTTCTCCAATGCATGAAAGTGAAAAGTGAAAGTGAAGTCGCTCAGTCGTGTCCGACTCCGTAGCAACCCCATGGACTGCAGCCCACCAGGCTCCTCCATCCATGGGATTTTTCCAGGCAACAGTACCAGAGTCGGTTGCCATTGCCTTCTCCCTGATCAAGCACAATGTTCCTGAGAGAGGAACATTAGCAGCAATACAACTTGCCTAAGGAGATGCGTTATTTACCTATACTTTGTAAGGGAAACTTTGACCAATAAAAAATGAAATCATATTAAATATTAGAGCATAAGTGGGTGACTTCCACACATTTTAGAACATGGGTTAAATATAGGAGAGCAAGTAGAAGACTTCCCCTTGACTTTCACAGCCACATCCAATGTCATTCCATTTTTATAACAAAATTTCTCACCAATTTTATACAAAAAGTTTCACAGCATCAATTTTGTACATTGGAAAGAAAGATCCTAGCTGTGAGATCAGTAAAAGAAGTAAACACCAAGAGAAGTCTGTTTGGTTTGTTTTTAAAAAATACTAGAAAAATAGAGACAAAAATTACCCGATGTGACACAGCACAAACTATGGAACAAGATGAAATTCCCTGTTGTTTCAAAAGTATATCAATCACAGGTGCCATTATTCTCTATTCAAGACAGTTGACTGCATCTGTTTTCTTACGTTTGAACCAAGGAGTAGAATTGTACTCAGCTATTTCTGGACCCCAGCCCTGACACCCACAAGAGAAACCCATAGCAACCGTTCCCCGATTGGTAGTATTTTTCTAACTCGCTAGGCTATAGTCCTGACACTATCAGAAAGGCAAGTCATTCTTTTGAAGAATTAGGATATTTTTCTTGCCAGGTAACATATTTTCTTTTAGCAGATGAATGTCATTCTTAAGCACGCTAGGTAATATCTCTAGATGTAAAGAGCTTGTTTGTAATGGAAAGGCTGTGTACATCAGGAACTCAAAGAGTGACTGCTGGGTATATGACATGTCAGACTTTCCTTCAGCAGCATTTCCTTGAAAATGACGAACTAATGATCTCTAAGTTAGTGGCTATAACTGACAACCAGTCTTAAGATGGTTAAATTAAATTACTTAGCCACTGCTTAGTATTTTAGCAAGCCATATATAGATACCCATAAGGAAATTCTAATATTCATTGCTTATTACCTTTTTAAGGAAATCAGAAGGTTTATTGCTTTTCAAGTATGTCTTACATGCTCTTTTTAATATGCTTTCTTTTAACATGGCTTCTTGTAGTCCTCACAGTAACTATGAGATAAATATCATTATTTTGATTTTAAGGAAAGAGGAATTTATAGGGCTAAAGTAACTTATCCAGCATCACGTAGACAGTAATGGTTAAGCAGTGAATTACATGGATCTCTCTGATGGGAATTCCCATACTTTTCCCATTAAACTCTAGAGAGGGCATCAGTTATTTACACTAAAAGGACACACTAAAATTGACTGTTTTGTTTTATATAAAAAATAATAAAAATAATATTTAAAAATAATAAATAATATACAATAAATAATGTTTTATTTATGGCAATAAAAATATCCAACCTGATCCTGAAAGGAAACCATGGGGTAGGATATAAAGAACATGGGCTTCCTGGGACGTCCCAGGCAGTCCAGTGGTTATGATTTCAACTTCTAATGCTGGGGTTGCAAGTTTTATCACTGGTTGGGAAGTGAAGATCCCACATGCTTTGTGATCAAAAAGCATGTAAAACAGAAGCAATATTGTAACAAATTCAACAAAGACTTTAAAACTGGTCCACATTAAAAAGAGAGAAAAACAAAAAATAAAAAAATAAAAAGTGAAAAGAGAGAAAAACGCATAAACTTTCTAATCCTGGCCTTACTGCTACTGGTGATGTAACTTTGGGCAATTTACTTAAATTTTTGTGCCTCAGTTTCAACACATGTAAAATGGAGACAATTTCAAGCATATTAAAAATGTAATTAAATTAAAAATGAGTGTATAGCTCACTGGGTTGTTGGAGATTTTAAATAAAATAATGTGTAGGGTTGTTTAATAGAGTACCTAAAACTCTGCAAATGCTCAGTTTTCTGCTGTTTCACCTTTTACATTTTTCAAAATCACATTTAATGAAATAGCACAACATATAATTTACTAAAAGAACATACAATACATGTTCTTGTGTACCATGCTGTTTTCCCCAAACATGTATACATCTTTCAATTCAATAAATGTAGGTTTGCATGATTTTTTTAAATGATTCTATTCCTTTCCATTTGATGGATGTACAGTTTACTTAGCTAATAATATATGTTTGGACATTTGCTCTGTTTAAAAATTTCACTATTATAAATGATTCTCCTTTCCTACATCTCTGCACAGAGGTCTATTTCCTTAGCAAAAATTTATAGAAATGGAATTATTGAGTCAAAAATTATTTGAATTTATAAGAGCTTTTTACACATATAGCAAAGTTGTCTCCAGAAATCATGTGCCATTTTTTATTCCCCAAATATAAAGATATTCCCCAAGGCCATTTTTAATCTTTGCCAACATGTTGTACATACATTAGTTTTTCACTTTAAAAATTTGTGATAACAAATGATGAGACACTCTTTTCTTACTAACAAGAAAACAAATGAAAAGCAGCCAGTAACTAAGACCAGGAGAAGTAAATATACTCTACAAAGAGCCAGATAATATTTTAGGTTTTTTCTCATCATACATTCTCTGTCTCCTCAACTCTGCTTGGTAATGTGAATGCAGCATCCAAAAAATAAAAATGTAAAACATGATAAACATGGAAATTAAAATTGCGTATAATTTTCACATCCCATAATTTTATTCTTATTTCAATATTTTTCATTTAAAAATATAAAAATTATCAGCCCTCATAGACAGAGGACTGGATTTGGCCTACGCTGTTGTTTACAGACCCCAATTTGAATAGATGTAATGTGATTACATGTGATTCATGCTACCTGATTTTCATATAACAAAAGCAAGGGAGGAGACAGCAGAGATAGGTGATCAAATGGTTGAAAAGACTGGTGCTGTTCAGTTTTAAAAAAGATCTGCTCCTTCCCATAGGCCAAAATGACTCCAAATCCTGCTCTGTAATTTATGACCAGTGTAGACTTAAGCAACTTTGCCTCTCTGTACATCAGCTTTTCCTCACTTATAATGAAGTTGGAATCATCCATTTGGTACACTTAATTTATGTGAAAGCAATTAAATAATAGCCAATATTCATTCTTCAGTGTTCTGGAAAATTCACACATGAAGTGTTGCATTAATATATTGAATACAAGAGTTAAAATGGACAGTCAAGCTGATATTTATTCATAAGCAGTCGCCTTGCATTGCCTTGATTACAATAGTAATGAACCTGACATTCTGGTCCGTTGAAGTGATTATTCCTCTGCATTTGTCTTCTGCCTTGAGATTTACTAAGCTTTTTCAGCTCAGTTCAGTTCAGTTACTCAGTCATGTCCAACTCTTTGTGACCCCATAAAGCCAAAGGAATTTGAATCAAGTACTGACTTTAATTAAAATAATCTATCAATATTGGTTCATTCAGTTCAGGTCAGTTGCTCAGTCATGTCAAACTCTTTGTGACCCCATGGACTGCAGCATGCCAGGCTTTCCTGTCTATCACCAACTCCTAGAGCTTGCTCAGACTCATGTCCATCAAGTCAGTGATGCCATCCAACCATCTCAACCTCTGTCGTCCCCTTCTCCTCCTGTCTTCACTCTTTCCCAGCATCAGGGTCTTTTCCAATGAGTCAGTTCTTCACGTCAGGTAGCCAAAGGATTGGAGTTACAGGTTCAGCATCAGTCCTTAAATGAATATTCAGGACTGATTTCCTTCAGGATTGACTGGTTGGATCTCCTTGCAGTCCAAAGGACTCTGAAGAGTCTTCTCTAACTCCACAGTTCAAAAGCATCAATTCTTCAGTGCTCAGCTTGCCTTATGGTCCAATTCTCACATCCATACATGACTACTGGAAAAACCATAGCTTTGACTATCTAGACCTTTGCTGGCTAAGTAATGTCTCTGTTTTTAATATGCTATCTAGGTTGCTCATAGCTTTTCTTCCAAGGATCAAGCATCTTTTAATTTCATGGCTGCAGTCACCATCTACAGTGATTTTGGAGCCCAAGAAAATAAAGTCTCTCACAGTTTCCATTGTTTCCCCATCTGTTTGTCATGAAGTGATGGGACCGGATGCCATGATCTTAGTTTTCTGAATGTTGAGTTTTAAGCCAACTTTTTCACTCTCCTCTTTCACTTGAATCAAAAGGCTATTTAGTTCTCTTCACTTTCTGTCATAAGGGTGGTGTCATCTGCATATCTGAGCTTCTTGATATTTCTCCCTGCAATCTTAATTCCAGCTTGTGCTTCATCCAGCCTGGCATTTCACATGATATACTCTGCATATAAGTTAAATAAGCAAGGTTGCGATATATAGCCTTGACGTACTCCTTTCCCAATTGGGAACCATTCTGTTGTTCCATGTCTGGTTAGAACTGTTGCTTCTTGACCTGCATACAGGTTTCTCATGAGGCAAGTAAGATTGTCTGGTATTCCCATCTCTTTAAGAATTTTCCACAGTTTGTTGTGATTCTCACAGTCATAGGCTTAGGCATAGTCAATGAGGCAGAAGTAGATGTTCTTGAATTCTCTTGATTTTTCTATGATGCAATGGATGCTGGCAATTTGATTTCTGGTTCCTCTGCCTTTTCTAAATCCAGCTTGAACATCTGGAAATTCTCGGTTCATGTTGAAGCCTCGCTTGGAGAATTTTGAGCATCACTTTGCTAGCGTGTGAGCAAGTGCAGTTGTGCGATAGTTCAAACATTCTGTGTCATTACCTTTCTTTGGGATTGGAATGAAAACTGACCTTTTCCAGTTCTGTGGCCACTGGTGAGTTTTCCAAATTTGCTGGCATATTGAGTGCAGCACTTTCACAGCATCATCTTTTAGGATTTGAAATAGCTCAACTGGAATTCCATCACCTTCACTAGCTTTGTTCATAGTGATGCTTCCTAAGGCCCATTTGATTTCATACTCAAGGATGTTTGGCTATAGGTGAGTGGTCACACCACTGTAGTTATCTGAGTCATGAAGATTTTTTTGGATAGTTCTTTTGTGTATTTTTGCCACCTCTTGTTAATATCTTGTGCTTCTGTAAGGTCCATACTATTTCTGTCCTTTATTGTGCCCATCTTTGCATGAAATGTTCCCTTAGTATCTCTAATTTTCTTGAAGAGCTCTTTTGTCTTTCCCATTCTATTGTTTTCCTCTATTTCTTTGCATTGCTCACTTAGCAAGGCTTTCTTATCTCTCCTTGCTATTCTTTGAAACTCTGCATTCTGGTGAGTATATCTTTCATTTTCTCCTTTGCCTTTAGCTTCTCTTCTTTTCTCAGCTATTTGTAAGTCCTCAGACAACCATTTTGTCTTTTTGCATGTCTTTATTTGGGGATGGTTTTGATCATTTCCTCCTATACAATGTTAGAACCTCTGTTCATAGTTTTTCAGGCACTCTGTCTATCAGATCTAATCCCTTGATTATATTTGTCACCTTCACTGTATAATTGCAAAGGATTTGATTTAGGTCATACCTTAATGGTCTAGTGGTTTTCCCTACTTTCTTTAATCTTAAGTCTGAATTCTGCAATAAGAAGTTCATGATCTGAGCCACAGTCAGTTCCCGGTCTCTTTTTTGCTGATTATATAGAGTTTCTCCATCTTCGGCTGCAAAGAATATAATCAATCTGATTTCAGTATTGACCATCTGGTGAAGAAAGGTTTTTCAACAATTTATTTAATCCTTCAACTCAATCCTGTGGGGTATATATTCTTGCCACATTTTCTGTAGTGAAAACTGATATAAAATAGCATTGTATTATACAGAAGACAGCTAGTTAATGAAAGAATTCTAGTTGAACAGGTTTTTTAACCCTAAGTCCAGACTTCTCATTCCACACCCAGATGGAGCCTCTCATATTTGAAAAGACTAAGCAGCTGCCTTCTCTGCTGTCCTCTTATCCTGACGCAATCACTCATGGCCTGACTCTCACAGAGATTCAAAGTGGGTCTGCCCCCTCTGTCCACAGTTCCTGCTGTCATAAATAATCATGCTTTAGAACATGATCTTTCTCCTCCCAACTCCATCATAGTTTGTGGAACCACCAAGGACACTGCAAGTTGAAGACAGCTAAACCCTAGGCAACAGGATGGTGGGGATGGGGTGGGAGGGTGGGGCAGACCCACGGAGTGTAACCAAGTCTCACTAAATAAGGAGCTATAGCCTGAACTGATGGTCTGGTCCTTGTCACATCCTTGTCCTCACCTAATTCCCTTTCCGTGAGGCCCAAACACAACTCCTGTGTTTATGAGAGTCAGGTGTCCCTCTGTTTAAACTAGTCTGCATAGATCTGTTTCTTCTAACCAAATAAGCTCAAAATAAAACATACTGAATGATCCATGTAGCATTTTTCCCCTCCCAACAATATATAAAGACTTATATAGATCCATGAAATTTTCGATTAAAATCCCATTAAAATTTACATATCTGTATAGTAGTGGGCATATTTTAAAAATATCGAAGTAGTCAAATTAGATTTTTAATTATTTCTCACAGAGGGTAAAGACCATTGATTATTACTAACCATGCAATTTATTTTGGATGACGCCTAGTCCATGATCAGATGTTGACCAAAACCTTGAAGGCAGAAGTTAGAGTATTGTGTTTTTGTTTACGGCATTTTTTTTTATGCTTTTTCTATGATAAACACTACTTTTTTAATTAATTGTATTTGTATGACAGTTGGAGTTCTTCTATTTTTCGTTTTTTTATGTAGTCACCTTTTCTACATTATATGAATATAATATATACAATATATATGACTACATATATAAATGTATGTATATTTTTTCAATTTATTTTATTGATGTATAATTAATCTACAATGTTGTGTTAATTTGTGCTACACAGCAAAGTAATTGAGATATATATACACAATATTTTTCATATTATTTTCCACTATGATTTATCACAGGATATTGAATATAGTTTCCTGTGCTATACATTTACGACCTTGCTGTTTATCCATTCTACATATAATCATTGCATCTGCTAATCCCAACCCCCAATATATCCCTACCCCATGCCCCTCCCCCTTGGCAAATGCAAGTCTGTCCTCTATGACTGTGAGTCTGTTTCTGTTTTGTAGATAATTTCATTTATGTCATATTTTAGATTCCGCTTATAAGTGATGTCACATTTGACTCTGAGTTCACTAGGTCAATCCATATTGCTGCAAATGACATTATTTTATTTTTATGGTTGAGTAGTATTTCGCTGTATATATTTACCACATCTTCTTTATCCATTCATCTTTTGATGGGCATTTAAATTATTTCCATGTCTTAATGAGGTGGATGAAACTGGAGGCCATTATACAGAGTAAAGTAAGCCAGAAAGATAAAGACCAATACAGTATACTAATGCACATATATGGAATTTAAAAGATGGTAATGATAACCCTATATGCAAAACAGAAAAAGAGACACAGATGTACAGAACAGACTTTTGGACTCTGTGGGAGAAGGCGAGGGTGGGATGTTCTGAGAGAACAGCATTGAAACAAGTATACTATCAAGGGTGAAACAGATCACCAGTCCAGGTTGGATGCATGAGACAAGTGCTTGGGGCTGGTGCACTGGGAAGACCCAGAGGGATGGGATGGGGAGGGAGGTGGGAGAGGGGTTCAGGATGGAGAACACATGTAAATCCATGGCTGATTCATGTCAATGTATGGCAAAAACCACTACAATATTGTAAAGTAATTAGCCTCCAACTAATAAAAATAAATGAAAAAAATAAAATAAAAAATAATTTTGGATTGAAAATAAATAAATAAATGATTTCCATGTCTTGACTATATGTTACTGCTATGAACACAGGGGTGCATGTATCTATTTGAATTATAGTTTCGTCTGCCTATATGTCCAGGAGTGGGACTGCTAGGTCAACTGGCAACTCTATATTTAGCTTTGTGAGGAAACTTCATACTGTTTTCCATAGTAACTGCACCAATTTACATTCCCACCAAGAGTGGAGGAGGGTTCCATGTTTTCCACACCCACTCCAGCATTTGTTATTTGCAGACTTTTTAATGATGGCTGTTCTGACCAGTATGAGGTGGTACCTCACTGTGGTTTCCATGTGCATTTCTCTAATAATTAGCAATGTGGAGCATCTCTTCATGTTGGTCAACGGTATGTCTTCTTGGAGAAATGTCTACTTAGATCTTCTGCTCATTTTTCAATTGAGTTGTTTCATTGTTGTTGTTGCTGCTGAGTTGTATGTGCTATTTGTGTATTTTGGAAATTAAGCTGTTGTTGGTAGCACCATTTGCAAATATTTTCCCCTAATCTGTAGGTTGTTTTTTCATTTTGTTTATGGTTTCCTTTGCTGTACAAAAGCTTTTAAGTTTGATTAGGTTTCATTTGTTTATTTTTGCTTTATTTCTATTGCCTTGGGAGACTTAAGAAAACATTGGTCCAATATATGTCAGAAATGTTTTGTTCACACTATCTTCTAGGAGTTTTATGGTATCATGTCTTACATCTAAGTCTTTAAGCCCTTTTAAGTTTTTGTTTATGGTCTAATATGGGCTTCCCAGGTGGCACAGTGGTAAAGAATCTGCCTGACAATGCAGGAGATGCAGGGTCCCATCCCTGGGTCAGGAAAATCCCTTGGAGGAGGAAATGGCAACCCACTCTAGTATTATTACCTGGAAAATTCCATGGACAAAGGAGTCTAGTGGGCTACAGTCCTTGGGTTCGCAGAGTCAGACATGACTGAGCACTCATGCGTATATAGTCTAATACATGCATATTTTGACTTTAGTTAGATTAGAGTACAGTGGTTCTTCATCCAGTTTGGACACTAAAATCACCTGCAAAACTTTGTCAAAATATTTGCACACTTTCCTCTCCCCAGTGATCTGATTTAATTGATCAAGGATGGAACCCAGATATTAATATTTTTAAGCCGTTCTGGTAAGATTCTAATCACCAGAATTGAAAACCAATGGTTTCAAGAAATCTATCAACTTCTTCTAGAGTCCAATTAGTCAGCACTAGGGTTGATAAATGTATAGTTTATTTCTTGATCAGATAAAAGGATATCGATCCAGATGCATAACATTTTGGATCAGGAAGCAGGAGAAGAGCTGAGTTTTGCTGTATCTGTAGCTCAGAAGTGCCACGTGAAATGAATCCCCAAGAGGGTCTTGAGCAGGCTAGGCTGATCTTGGTTCCATCGATAGGAATGATTATGCTGAAAATAAAGAAAAATTAAAGTATTTGATCAATGGTTACCTTTTACCTTTTTTTTTTATAGAGAAAATCATGAGCTGTCAGAGTTTGATAGCATTTTAAATTAAGTTGCAAACATTTCTGCAAATCAGATTCCCTTCCTCTGTGGAGGAAGTGCTGCCCAAGGTCACACTGCTGGGTTCTCTGCAAGCAGATTCCCAGATGCAGTTGGGGTGCAAGAAATAAACGTATTCACTGTGGAACAGAGAAAGCTCTCTCTGCAGCGGAGGGTCAGGCTCTGGGGTTTGTGCTGCTGCCTCATGACTGAGTTGTGGACAGATTCCCACCTTGAACCAGAGAACAGATGGAACAAGGGGTAAAAGTGGTGACACAGCAGTATGGAGAAGGGTTACAGTGAGACTGCTTCTCCCTGGTTGTTTCCTAAGGAGCCCAGCGTTGACAGCTCTCCTCACACCAGTGCTCATCATTACAAATTGCAGGGCACACAGATTAAGCTATTTCTGAAAGCTTGGCCAGTTACACACAAACAAATTTTCATTAGTAAGAAAATATCCATAGACTATTAAGTGCAGATACTGCATTTTCCACATTTTAAAAGGACATGCTTTCTAAAATGAACAAAATTTCCTTTGAAATTGGTTCCTGTGCAGAAATGGTTTAGTCTCTAGGAAAACATGAATCTCTTCATTCTAAGATTGGTGGTATAAAAGATTTTTAAAAACATTTTATCATATACTTCAGATGGAAAATTAAATGGAAGGATAGTTTTCTAAGGGGCTGCTCAGCATTTCCACCTTAATAAAATAAAGATTCCTTCATTACATTGCAGCATAATATAAAGTAAAAATATAAATATCTTCATCATCACAATATAACAAACTGCATAATAATGAAGCCTGAGAATTGAAAATATTTTAAATATTCAACATACCTATGTTAAATGAAAATAAATACACAGTGACTCAGCAAATTTGACTTCTAGTACCAGGAAGCTTTCCTACTCTTTCAGCCGAAGAAATGTGATTGTTTATAACACTAGAAACAAGCAAAAATAGGTTTTAAAATATTGAAATGTACCTGAAATACAAGGTACTTATTTCTTCCTGTCTTAAAGCTGTAGAAGAAAAAGGTGTTTGTGTTCTTGAAGCAGAGCTCTCAGACAATTGATAGGAATCAGAGAGTTGGCATGAATTAAAGTTAAAACAGAGATCTGATCTATTAAGGGATTGATCATTCATGTGTTGTGATTTCAAATAAGTGGATTTAGTGACATCAAAAGCGATGTCAGCAGCTAGCATCCACCCCCATCCTCCACAAGCAGCAGCGAGTGATAATGTGTCACTCACCCTGTGCTTCAGGGATGTGTTGACTAACAAGATACCAAGTGGCAAGGAAAAAATTAAATGAAAATGTTCTAGTCATCTTCTCCACATAATTGCAAGATTTATATAAGACCAGCTCTGATAATTACCAGAATTGTTGTTTGTCCATCTTCCCCAGTGTCACTCCATGAAGAAACATTATGGATTATAAAATCAAGACAAAATAAAAAAGCCTAAGCAACAGAAGAGTTCATTTAAAAGGCTCAAAGCCTATGGCATCACATCCAAAGAGTGATACCAATGATAGAGTAGAACAGTCACTGCTCCAACTCCTTTACTTATATTGTGGTTATTTTGAAAGACGGCTGCAAATTCTTTGATACTCTTCCCATTGAGAGGTGGAATCTGTGTTGCTACTTCTTGAATTTGGAGGAAACTTAATGACTTACTTATAATCTATGGACTGCAGCAAAAGTATTGCTACATGGTTTTTGAGGCTAGATCACAAAAGACTAGGCAGCTTCTACCTGGTTCTCTTGGGATGCTGTCTGGGTGAAGTGAGCTGTAAAAAATCCATCTACCCAGAGATTGACAATCAGAAGTGGCTGTGCATATTTGCTCCAGTGGACAGCCTGGGCTGAACTCCCAGCTCACATCAACTGTTAGCCACGTAAGCGAGCTGTCTTAGGCATATAGACCATTTAAGTTTTCAAATAACTAGTCTCAACTCATGACTACCTGTAACTGTGTGAGAGACTCTAAATGAGAACTACCCCGCTGAGACTTCCTAAATTCCTGATTCATGGATCATGAGCCCAGTAAAATGGTTGTTTCATGCCATGAAAATTCAGACTAATCACTGGTTATGCAACAGTTGGAACCAGAAACTATATTGATTCATTTAATTTAATCCTCACAACAGCTGTACAAAGTAGTTACGCTTCCTATTCTTGTTTTTCAGATGAAGATACTGACTCCCAGAGACGTTAAGTGGTATTTTCAATATTACATGGCTTGTGAGCTGCAATGCTGGTATTTGAATCCAGGAAGGGCCCAGGTTTCGGGGTCCTTGCTTTTAAGAATGAAAAGCGGTTATCATTTCTTAAGTGCCATATTGAATCCTCTTGGACTCACCTATTTCTAGAGCCAGTGACCGCTTGTTCAAGCTCTAGTCACTTCTGCAGAGACCAGTACTATTTGGACTCTTGCCAACTTTACCTTGACTAGTGCCCCTGCCACATACGCTACTAGTAACCCAGAAATCTTTTTGGATGCTGAAGCCTGAGATGCGGCAGGAGCCTCTCTGTGTCCACACATACATGTCCAGGGAGTGTGTGAAGGTGTCACTGAGTATAAGTCTGTGTGCTCAATGCACAGTGAGCCCAAAAACACTGAAATATCAGAGTGTGGGGCAGAGGAAGGTTTATTTCAGTGCCCTGCAAGAGGATGGAAGGCTCACGCTCCCCCACCTCAAACCCTCAGCTCTAAGGATTTTTAGCAGAGCATTTTTAAAGACATAGAGAACAAACGTATGGATACCAAGGGGGAAAGGAGGGGATGAGGTGGACTGAGATTGACATATATATCTTATTGATGTGTAAAATAGATGACTAATGAGAACAAGCTGTAATGCACAGAGTTCTGTGGTGACCTAAATGGGAAGGAAATCCAAAACAGAGGGGACGTATGTACGTGTGTAACTGATCCACTTTGCTGTACAACAGAGACTAACACAACTTTGTAAAGCAACTAAACTCCAACAATTTTTTTCAACAAGGTGAGGGGGGGGACATGGTTGGTTGTTACAAACTTCTTGATACAGGAATCCTTTGTTCTCGTGGCTGTCCACATAGGTCAGGTCACAATGTTCCTGTAAACCTCCAACAAGACAATTGTTATTCTCTGTTCTGCACCTTTTTATCTCTGTATGAATGGAAAAGTGTTATAG
This sequence comes from Odocoileus virginianus, assembly GCF_023699985.2. Classification (NCBI taxonomy): domain Eukaryota; kingdom Metazoa; phylum Chordata; class Mammalia; order Artiodactyla; family Cervidae; genus Odocoileus; species Odocoileus virginianus. The sequence continues at coordinate 13,910,196 of NC_069703.1, forward strand.
TTTTAATGGTCAGAGGCTTGAGGATGGGCCATCCTGTGTATTTCCAGCTATAGGCAATATTCTTAATTCAAAGCAAAAGCAATAGAAAATGAAGGTTCAAGTAAAAGAAACAGATCTCATATGGAGTCAGATTTGTTCTTCCCTATTTCAAAGGAACTAATACTCCATAGAGCAAACCAAAATCCAGATACACTTTTTTCGCTTCTTTCTGTAGATACACTCTCTTGAGAAGCAGTTACTCTGAGAAGCAGGTTCTCGGAGAACAGTTTCCAGATCAAGCAATCAATTGCTCCTGTTACAAGGTAGTACTCAGCTTAGTAATGCACCATCCTGTTAGCTTTCCTCCTTTCTTACCTTGTCTATTTTTAGTTCACTTTTACCCCCTTGAATTGTACATCCTAATAAGAGGCAACATGTAAACCATTATTTCAAGCCCTGCCCTGTTTTCAGTGAAACTTAGGACAAGATAATAAATGAATAATGATGATGTCAAACATATTCACTACGTTATTATACCTACCTATAAATAATATATATAGCATTATTTTGTGATGTTATTATTACTGTAATTCTGCACATTTTTTGTTCATTCAGCACTGTATTTTGCAAAATTCCACATGTTGATACATGGAACTCTAATTTATACATGTTAAATGCTATATATAGCACTATATATTCCATCATGTGACTATGTCCTAGCTAATTTATCCTATACATGGATATGCATAGGATGCTGAGAATTCACTACCAAAATATTGTTGTGATGAGTAATTATTGTTCTTATCATTTTGTTCATTTATGTGGTAAATCCTCCAAAGTCTACTTCAGGAATTTTGTGCATATATTTTAATTTTCATAGATATTGCCACATTAGTCTCTAAAATTATTTTATAAATTAAGTCCTTGCTGGTAGTTCTATTCTTGGCAAAACATAGTATTAAAGACTTTTTAGAAGACTTTATTTTTAGAGCAGTTTTAGATTTACAACAAAGTTGAGAGATTTCTCATTTTCCCACTGCCCCCAAACCTACATAGCTTTTCCTATTATCTGTATCCCCCATACCCTACTAGAGTGGGATATCTGTTAAATTAATGAGCCGACACTGACACATTATAATCACCCCAAATCCATAGTTTACCTTACAGTTCACTCTTGATATCACACATTCTATGGTTCTGGATAAATATATAATGACATGTATCCGTCATCATAATAGCGTATGGAGTATTTTCACAAACCTCTTTGTTCTGCCCATCTGTCTCCCCTCCCTCACCAACCTCTGGCAGCAGCTGATATTTTTACTGTCTCCACGGAGAATGACAAATAGTTGAGATCATACAGTTTATCGCCTTTCACATTGGCTTCTTTCAGTTAGTAATATGTGTTTAAGCTCCTCTATGTCTTTCCATAGCTTGATAGCTCATTTTTAAAAGAATAACAAGATATCATTTAAAAATGACTCTCCCTACCTAGGAACATGGTATTTTTGCCAGTCTCTATGCCTCTGAACAATTTATGGTATCTTTTCCACAATGGCATCAACTACTTTTATTAGATTTATCCCTGAATATCTTAGAGATTCTCTTGCTATCCTGTAGATGAAACAGACAAACCTTAAAACATAGATACAACATTCAGAGAATGATAAATTTTATGAAGCAAAAAAACAGGGGAAAATAATAGTTTTCTAGAACAGGATAGGGATGACAATTTCAGGCAGGTTAATCAATAGCCTTAAGTGGTGAGGTTATACTTGGACTGAGACCTCAATGGTGAAAAGATGCCAGCCTTGTAAAGATATGGAAGAAGACAGACCACTGGTAAAAGATTCCTGAAGGCTAGTATATCTAGGGCAAAGTGGACTGGTAAGAGTTGTATGTCACGAGGTCAGTTATGGAGAAACTTGTAACCCAGAGTAAGGAGCTCAGAAAAGTATGAACTTGGGCTTTGGAGCTTTGCTCTGCTCACTGAAGGACCACTGGGACTGCTCTCCTTAGAGACAGCAGCTATTTGGGTTAATGGTGCCCAAGACACCTGGGCTATATCCATTCCTGCATAATGAGTGTGTGCTTAAAGTAAGCGTGGTCTCTCCCCTCAAATTCCAAAACTGCTGTGAATGTATTCATTGTACACTTTGACTGGTAGACACATGGCGACAGCAATCATGCCTCATCTTAAATTTCTAGTGAGTTGCTGCAGAGTAACAGCGGGCTCTTGCCAAAACTGTTTTTATTAATTACTATGAGTGCTTATATTACTACTAACTCTCAGATACTTACACAGCATTCTGGATTCTGCTTACTAAAGCAATATTTTCCAAAATCCAGACTGTTCTTCTCTGCCCAGTTTATTTGCAAAGAATGTTTATTTATACACTCATCTGACAACTTGGCACTTGGCCACTATTAATATTCGCCCTTCCATTTAAAAGAGAGGATAACCTTCAAGGCTGACTTATATTTGGTTACATCTGTTTGGATCTTTTTGCAAGTTCCTCTCACATGTTTCCTAAAGCCCTATAGCCAGATTCTTCTTCTGACCCAAAGTCACTCTATCACTGGGTACCATCTTTGGGAAAGCTCCACATTTGATTCAGTGTCTTACACAGTGAGATGATAATATAAGAAGTGATTATCATGGAGTAGTTTGTTAATTTCAGTGGTATGATTAATCAAATTAACTTAGTCTTTGGTTTCCTCCTCTGAATAAAAGAAATGTATTTTAAAAAGCAAGGTAGAGAAAACCATGCAGGGAGGGAAGATCTCTTACCCAAAGGCAAAAAAATGTTTGGAGGTGTTCAGTGAGGTATGAGAAGTAAACCATCATGGTGATCTTAATTCTCCACTAAATTGTTATTTTGAAAACAGAACTTTACAGTGCTTGTTATAGATTTTTCCCCACCTCCATATGACTCATTACCTTAAGAGGATTTGAGAATGGAAAGGACCATTAGCTCCTCTTCTAAGAACGGTTAGCAGAGATCTTTCACATGTCCTTAAGCAGTTCTCATTTGCATAATTCATAGCACTTCTTCCAAACCCTCACAGCTCCACAACACTCAATACTGTAATAGAAAGTTACAGGACAACTTCGAAGCCAGACTTCACAGTCTCTTTTAGCACTTTTACTGTGTAACCTCAGGCAGGTTATGTAACCTTTCTGTATCTCATTTTTCTCTTGTTGGTTCTTTGGATCAATTAATTGATAATCTTAAGACAAACTTGGACAGATAACAAGTACTCAATGACATATAACAAGTCTGCTATTAATATTTTTCTGAAAGATATCCAGCTTTTTCTATTAAATATCATTCTTTAAAAAGGACCTAATTGATTACTTCACAGCTTTACATAGGCCGTCAAGACTGAGATCTCTCATATTCTCATTCTTCCCCTTTTCCTTCTAACTTAGCCTCTACCATTCTTCATTTTAATCTCCTTTCTTAGGAATTACTCTTCCACCGAAGAATGATGAGTCCAGCTGTGCTTCAGAACTTTGTTAATTATTCTTTCTCAAATATATCCAGCATTTCCTTCGAAAATGACCCTTTAATTTTGGCCCATAAGCATATCCAAATCTCTTATTTAAAAAATTTTCGTGGTACAGACAATTTGAATGACAGTTTGACAGTTTCCTACAAAGATAATCAGTCTTAAAATAAAGTCCAACAATTACACTCCAGGGAATTTTACCAAATGAGTTGAAAACTTACATCTATCAAAAACCTGCACACATAATGTCTATCACATCTTTATTCATAATTGCCAAGGATGAGAAGCAGCAAAGGTGTTCCTTCAGTAGATGAATGGATGGGGAATTCCCTGATGGTCCAGTGCTTAGGACTCCACACTTTTACTGCCAAGGCCCAGGTTCGATCCCTGGTTGAGGAACTAAGATCCTACAAGCTGTTTGGAGTGGCCAAAAAAAAAAAAAAAAAAGAAGGCTAAACAAACAGTGGTACCTCCATATAAATTAAATGTTATTTAGCCATGAAAAGAAATGAACTATCAAGTTACAAAAAGACAAGGAGGAAACTTAAATACTAAGTGAAAGAAGCCAATCTGAAAAAACTACACACTATTTTATTCCAACTATAAGACATTCTAGGAAAGGTAAAACTATAGAGACAGTGAAAAGGTTAGTTGTTGCCAGAGGTTGGGGAGGTATGAGAAAGAATGAGTGGGAAAGGTAGAGCAGAGAGAATTTTCACAGTAGGAAACTATTCTGTATATCATAATGATGGATAGATGACATTATTTGGAAAGACCTATGCAACTCTACAGCATAAAGAATGAATTTTAATGTAAACTATCAATTCAGTTAATAATAACCTATCAAATTGGCTTATCAACAAAACAAATGTAACACATCAATGCACGAGAAACTGTGGGCTGGGAAAGATAGAATAGATGAGAACTCTCTACACCTTGTGTGCAAATTCTTCTTTAAACCAAAACTTTTCTAAGAAATAAAGCCTATCAATAATTTTTTTTAATTTTAAGAGTATGTAAATTGTTTCACTGCAGCACCTAAGATCATATGTTTTTTAATGAAAAACTTGAAGAAGACATTTACCAGGGGGCAGGAATCTTGGGGGCTATCTAGAATTTTGCCCACCCTACCCTATGATGTCACCTCTCAGAAACATCTTTTGTGACAAAAAACTAAAGTTGATGCCCCCTATTCTTCCAAATTCATATCTTTTTTTTTCTCATTCTGTGCATTCACCTGAATTACTTTACCTATTGATATTTCCATGGTTTCAATGACCTTTTCTATCATGTTAATCAATTTATCCTACACTGTTAACTTTTCTGAGCTCTGTATCCATAGTTCTAGCTGCCTCTTCATGATATCCATTGGAATTTCCAATACATACTCAAGGAAAATTCATTAATGTTCCCACACACACTCATAAAATAAGAACACGATTCTCCTTGCCAACTTTTCTCTCTTTGAATGAGATCATCTTTACTCGGTTGCTCAAGATAGAAAATGTAGAGTTTCGGTTTATATTTACTGAAAGCTTAGTATAGTTCAGGGACTCACTTAAATTCTTTACAAGTGTTAACATTAATTTCACAACATCTCTATGGAGAAAGTATTATTAATTGAAAACCTTAGTGAAGAACCTTTCCCAGGGCATTATAACTAAACAAGGCAGGGTTATAGTCAAAACTTTTTTGGCTAAGCTCCTAAGCTTTTAACTACTATGGTATTTTTCTCTCCCCATGCTCACTTTGTTATCAAGTCCTATCTATTCCGCCTCTGCAAGTCCACCGCCTCCTTATCTCTAACTCTACTGTCATGTCCTTAGTTCAGGATCTCATAGGATATTTTCGTAATCTTCAGACTTAGATGCCCACATGCAATCTTGCCTATTTCAAATAAGCTCTCCATTCTAGTCATATCAGTCATTTTTAAATAGATATGAAGTCTTTACTGCCCTATTGAAGTCTTCCTATCCTAACCAAATGTTATATCCTGCTGTACATAACCTTTCTCCATCTGATTCCTGCCTATATTTTATGTCTTGTCCCTTTGTTTATAATTGAATGTGTATCATGTCTCCAATTGTACACTCTTCTTTGCCTGTCTTCCCTTCAATACTGTGAATTTCTTATGGCCAGGAATCTATATAGATTAGTGCTTGGTGTATGAGACAGACTCAGTAAATAGATTCTAAATAGTTTATTTATATTTTTCTTTATTTCAAGATTCATATTAAAAGATGTCTTCAAGAGGAGCAAAACTGGAGTTAACCTGTACTCAGAACTTTAGTCCTGCCCTGGCACCTTTGAGATCCTAGTCAGACAGGCCATGTGGTGATAACGTAGAAGCCAGAGACATTTAGCAACATGAGAAATCGAGAAACAATTCAAGAAAATTCAGTGAAGATCCCAACACTGAGACTCACATGTTTCCTAGTGATCAAATCTAAATTTGGCCCACTGAGCCATATTACCTCTCTTAGAGTAGAAAACCTTTGACAGCATAAGTAACATTGCGAGTGATGGCAGCTACAAGCAAATCAGAAGAAATATTGAAAGTTTAGCCTCAAGGATTGTGCATAAAGAAGTTTTGAGAAGACATAGCAAACATTTGTTATTTCCCCCGTGCTGTTCACTTAGCAGACAGCACTAATCAATAATAGCAGTTTCGTCTTAAAGTACCTGCCTTAACTTCACAGTCTTTTGCAACAGAAAGGCCTTACCAATTGATCTGAGTTGACACAAGAAAGAAAACCTATTTCCCATCTAGCCTATAAAAGAAACCTGGAGGAGAGTATGGCAACCCTCTCCAGTATTCTTGCCTGGAGAATCCCCATAGACAGAGGAGCCTGGCAGGCTACTGTCCATGGAGTGCAAAGAGTCGGACACAACTGAGCAACTAAGCACAGAACTATTAAAAAAAAAAAGTTCTGTGTCAAGAATCATGAAGATCCCTTCTTTGGGATCTACCATTAGCCAGCTAGGAAATCACTTTGTAACTCTAGGTCTCATCGCCCTTATCAGTAAAATTTGGAAGTAGAGGTAGATTATCTCTAAGTTTCCTTAGTTTGTCCTAGCTCCAAGTGGCTCAGTGGTAATCCACCTGCTAATACAGGAGATGCAGGGGATTCAAGTTTGACCCCTGGGTCAGTAGATCCCCTGGAGGAGGAAATGGCAACCCACTCCAGTATTCTTGCCTGGAAAATTCCATGGGACAGAGGAGCCTGGCAGGCTACAATCTATGGAGCCGCACATAGTCAGACACAACTGGGCACACACGCGCTTGACTTAAGCAATGGAAAGTATTTATGAATTATTGAAAAAAGCATGATTATAATTCTAAGAAATGAAATTACTCATTGATATTATAAAACATCATTGCTATCTTTTCCCTCCTGACAGAGCTGCTGATACTAATTATAAAATTATTTGTCCAATGGTGGTTAAAAAAAAAAAAGTTCAATAAATGAAATGAAGACATTATTTCTCTGACTGAAAATACCAATAAATACACTATAGTTCTCTCTATATGGAGTAGACACACATGTGGTTAACAGAAACTATTTCTATCTGTTGAGATTAGGCTCTACGGTTTCTGATTCTCCATTTCTTGGGTCACACCAATATCTTTGTTCAAAATGGTGTGCGGCTGTGTTCACTTGCAAATATTTGAATCCACAGCAATGAATATTTCACTCAAACTGCTTCATTTGACCCCATCCCTACTTGTTTTACTACCAGATAAAACATCTAACAATCCACTTATAAACTGTTGTATAGGGCTTTGACTATGACAACTTAAGTAAAATGGCAGTTATCAATGAGATAGTCACCCAAGTTCACTAAGTAACTATAAACAATAAACCACATTTTCTAACAGCACGATTCAAATGTTCTTTCTCTAGTTGTAATAACTGATACCCACAACTTGCTGGTTTGGCAATATTTCTGCTTTGGCAAAACAAGCATGGTTACTCTCTTGTGGTTACCATTTTACAATAAATTCTCCCATCAGAGAACTTTCAAGCTTTCTCTGCCTTGCCAAGCTTGCTTCCTTTCTGGTTTACACTTCTAATAATTTTCATGTGCTCCTTCTGCTAAACCCCAAGGGTGGACTCCTGACCTCCTTGCTAGAGGTGCGAATGATGCCAGAGTTAGTGACTGCTCTGCGGTTTCCCAAAGCTCCTCCTCCTTAGACCTTGACAGTTCTTCAGATGCCAAGGTTGGGAAGCAGGAGAGGGGACACTCCTAGGGTGCAGTTCCGAAGGGAGGAAGCCGAAATCTGGGGGCTAAAGAGGCCACGCAGGGGACCTGCGTGCGATGCGGAGTTTGGACCCTTTTGACCATCCCAAGACTGCTCAACCTGACCCCCGCACTGGTCTCCCGCCCGTGCGTCCGGCGCGGGCCGCTGTCCACAGTGGGAGGTGCTGAAAGCAAGGAGCGGGCGCGGGGGCGGCGAGGCGGACTGCTCCTCCGAGCGCCCCCCTCCTCGCTCCGCGGCTCCTCCAGCCCTCCCCTCCTCCTGCAGCCATGTTCCACGCTCGAGGAGGGGCGGGGGAAGGGGAGAGGGACGGGGGATCGGGGCGGAGAGAGTCTGCTCTGCCTCGGGGAAGGAGGGGATGAGAGTTGGGGAGAGCAGAGGGAGGAAGAGGCGGGGGCAGCGGCTAGCGAGGAGCCAGCGCTGAGTCCTGCAGTAGGACTCCCAGGAGCCACCATCATGGTGAAGAGGAAGAGCTCCGAGGGCCAGGAGCAGGACGGCGGCCGTGGTATCCCCTTGCCCATCCAGACCTTCCTGTGGCGGCAAACCAGGTGAGGGGCGCAGAGGGCGCACCGCGGGCGCCCAGGGCTGGGGGCGCTCGTGGGGCCGCCGGGGTTGTGGTCGCTGCTGCTGAGGCCGCGCCACAGCTTGCAGCTCCCTCTCTGGGGCTGGAGAGCAAGCCCTCCAAACCCGCTTAAAAACACGCATTTAAAAAAATATTTCAGTGAAGTTTGACGACAAGCAGATTGGCAATATACGTTATTTACGGGGTGAGAGGGCAGAGAACCTAGGAGGAGGGGGCGGGGAATTAGGGGAGATAATTATGACTGGTTGTGCTCCTGTGTCCGATTCCCCCTCCGTCTCCTGCTGTGATTCCAGCCCGTTGACCTGTTGTTTTTCCAGCTCCTGCTTGTCGAATATCTGCTAAGCCCACTTGTTAACCATTTTTGCTCGGATCCAGCCAGTGTAATCTTCCTGGTTAAAGCCTCTGAGAAGACTCGTTTTTTATAAGAATTTTCTTTTTCCAGGAAAAAAAACAAAACAAAACAAAAACCTGTAACCTATTCCAATAAACAGGAAACAAGATTTCCATTATTATTATTATTGTTAGAGATTTATCAGATAAAAAGTTAGATTCTGAAAATCATAACCCACAAGCTGGGTTCCTTTTTCAGTTTTGATTATGACTCTACACATGAGTAATGCAGTACTTCTGACCACTGGCAATTTAGGATCCAATTAGATAACAAGTCTTCAGAATAAGAGTTGGTACAGAAAAATGTAGAAATTCAGACCTTTTTCATATATGTAATTGCACATAAAAAAGCAAATGTCAGCTGTTTAACACCTGCTCATTAACAAGGCATAGGGAGACATGAAATTTGACTTTTGCACGTTTTAACCATTGAAAAATATCATAAGGATGCTCTAATAATAATTTTGCCTGTGTTTATAATAATTATCTTTCTTAATTTTTCAGTGCATTTTTGAGGCCTAAATTGGGAAAGCAGTATGAAGCCTCTTGTGTGGTATGTGATATTCATCATTTAATGAGTATTTCCACATATCAAGTGGTAATTTGAAAGAATGATGTTAAATGTACTGACTATACATGTTAATTCACTCAGCGAACATTACTGAGTACCTACTATGTGCCAGACACAGTTCTAGATGATGAGATGGAGCAATAATCAAAACAAATAAAGGGTTTGTATTCTACTGGGAGGGGAATGGAACCCTCATAAATGAATAAAATAGATAGCCAGCCAAATGGTGATATATACTATGGAGAAAATTTAAGCAAGAAAGGAAATTATAGAGCACTAGGGTTAAGTTTTCATGTTAGAAGCAGTGGATAGATGAGGTTTGCCTGCTTATGTGACCCTTGGACAAAGATTTGAAGGAAGGTACTGAGGAATAGCTGAGAGAAGAGCAAAGGGAAAGTGAGCCTAAAGGCCCTAAATGGGGAGGAGTGGGGAAGTAACAGAGAATCAGGAGACAGAGGGCAAGTTATAACAGTCAAATCCTTAATCAACAAAATTGAGAAACGTTATCAAATCAACAAGACGTTATATTATGTAGTGGAAGCTCATAAAATGCAAGCCTATGAACTACTCAACGTAATATGCAATATTGAACTTTTCATTTTTTGTGCAACCCCAAAGTGGATGATATAAAATAATTATGAAAATAATGCTATGAATATTTATGCAAAATAGAGTGCACTTGTCCTAAGATTCTAAGGGAATCTCATGACTGAAAAATTGTCTTTAAAAAAAAATTGTCTTTTTACAAATTGAAGACAAGATAATAAACTGTGAAGCAAAATTAAAATGGGTTTTTTACAGACTTCATTAAAAATTGGAGCTCACATAAAGGTCTTTACATTGTATGTGAAAGTGAAAGTCACTCAGTCATGTCTGACTCTTTGCAACTCCATGAACTGTAGCCTGCCAGGTCCCTCTGTCCATGGAATCCTACAGGCAAGAATAATGGAGTGGGTAGCCTATCCTTTCTCCAGGAATCGAACCAGGGTCTCCTGCATTCCAGGCAGATTCTTTACCATCTGGGCTACTGGGGAAGCCTCACGTTGTATATATTATAGCCTAAAAGTAGAAACCTACTCATTTGGATATTGCCATGATACTTGCAAATGACCAGAGAATAGATGACCTTCTAGTAAGGAGCTCTGAAATGTGTTAGGGCCACAAACTATACAGAAGCCAACTGGAAAATTAAACACCCCACATACACACACATATATGCACAAAACACAGTCAACTAGGAATTTATTTTGTTGCATTTCCTGCTCTTCAAAACTGTCACATATATTTTTTATATCTAACTGTTTAATGGAATTTATTGTACTAAGCTCAGGTTAAAGTAATTTGACACTTGAAATCTCTGAGTCTTCCTCAAACCAAGCTTACAGTTATACTAGCTTAAAATAACCCTGACTTTTCTCTCTTCTTGGCAAAGATATGTCTGACATTTTAATGTAGTCACATAATATCAAGTAACTAAGTCACATTCAAAGCTGCAGATAGACAGTGATATAAGTATAGAAAACAATTTCCCTGGTTTAAAATGACAAAAAGTTATATTAGTAACATTTAAGAAGAAAATGACAGTAAGTATCTAAAGCTTCCTGAGGTTATAAGGTATATAACTCATTCTCCAAAAGTGCATTCATCAAGACTGTATAAATCTTTATAATCTTTCAATGTCTAACATACACATCCTTTACTTAATGAATAGTTAGGAACCAAGGGCTGAGGAATTTTAAAGTGTTTGGATCTGCCTTTATCTAGTTTCTTTAAGAAAACCCCAGAGACTACATCTCTGATCAAACTCCTTACCAAACCCAGCATGCCTTTCATTATGAAAGTAAATTTGTTTTCTTTCTTGAGTCAAATTGAAATAGCTTTCTTTGAAGAATCTCTGTATTAAGTCATATTTTTCTTGTATATCCTAATAATTCCAATAATACAGCTTGAGCACTTGGGACTGGTATTATGATTGTGGAGAACACAATTCTCTAGACCGTTTGGGACATCAAGTAGCAATCGGGTTCTGTTCATACAAGTCAAGTGTTTATTACATTTATTCTAATATTTGGCAACAACACTTTCCCCAACACCCTACAATAATATCTTCCTCCACCTTCAAAAAGAAAATAACAACTCAATAGGTCAAACTTGTTCTGGGGGGAGGGGTAAGTTCTTTGCTTGCTGAAAGTACTGCATCCTTGGTCAGGATGGAAGATTTAATAAACCAACAAAGCAAAAAAATGGCTTATTTTCCTCCTCTCTCCCTCCCTTATTCTCTCCCTACTTTTCTTTATTTATTCAATAGGTATATTAACTATCTTATGGTTCCAGGCATTATATAAGGGGTGTCCTATGCCAGGTCATTGCTAGGCACATGGAATAATTCAGGGACTCCAAAATCAGATCTTTTATAAGAGGTCTATCTTATTTAACGTTTGTTGCATGTTCACAAAAATTCTGTCCCTCCAGATACTTTTACAAAAGACATCTTGCCTTGGGCTGCAGCAGTGATAGCTCCTTTAGATGATCCAACCGCATTTTATAAAATACTACTTCTAAACATTTCATACAGTTAAATGTGGTGTACTCTTTTTGATGGGAGCTTATTTTGGTGGAAATAAAAATCATTTAATAATTCTGGCTGTATACTTTGGATCAAAAACTTAAAAATGGGTGTACTCAGTCGTGTCCAATTCTTTGCAACCCCATGGAGCCCCGCCAGTCTCCTTTGTCCATGGGATTTTTCCAAGCAAGAATACAGAAGTGGTTTTTCATTTTCTTCTCCAGTGGATCTTGTCTATCCAGGGATCAAACCTCCATCCCTTGACTCCCGCATTGGCAGGCGAGTTCTTTACCACCAGCGCTACTTGGGGCCAGGTGGCGCTAGTGGTAAAAGAGTCTGCTTACCAGTGCAGGAGATATAAGAGAAGCGGGTTCCATCCCTGGGTTGGGAAGATTCCCTGGAGTAGGAAGTAGCAACCCACTCCTGTATTCTTGCCTGGAGAATCCCATGGACTGAGGAGCCTGGTGGGCTATAGTCCATAGGGTCGCAAAGAATCAGACATAACTGAAGCGACTTAGCATGCAGGCCAACTGGGAAGCCTGTTTGAAAATGGGTAGATAATAGGAAATTATCGTTGACTCATTTCGTGTCAACATGTACAATGAAATGCAGTGTGAGTGCGCTCTAAAGAATTTGGACTAGTGATTTGCATCTTTTAGGATATACAATACCTTGTCTATTTTTCCACCCATTCGAATCTCTAATTTCTTATTTTAATATTTTTTTTTTTTTGGTGTCTATAGTCCTTTGAACGAGTGTTAGTAGAAAACAAGCTGCATGGCCTCTCTCCAGCCCTCTCTGAAGCCATCCAGAGCATTTCCAGATGGGAACTGGTACAAGCTGCTTTGCCTCATGTCCTCCACTGCACTGCAACCCTGCTGTCAAACAGAAACAAGCTAGGTTGGTGCACCTGCATTTCTTCTCCATAACACACCATTGTCCTCATTCATGGTAACGCTCATAATAACACCCACAATAGCAACCTGTATTACTACTTCCCCAGGCACTTGGCACACATTCTCATTTAATTCTCACAAAATCTCCCTTAGTGTCATATCACTGTTATCTCCATTTTGCCAGTGAGGGAACTAGCTCTCTTTTTAAAATTTTTTTAATTTTGCAATTAAACTGTGAATATTTCCTCCTTTTGAACATTAGAATATTATAGAGAAACTAAGAACTCTTGCCTCTTCAAGATGAGTTCTCACCAGGGTTGTCCTTTGGTCCTCCCAATGTCTAAAGCAACCACCTTCATGAATTTGGCATGCTCCCCTCCAGATCTTTTCCCAACTTTGTAGTACTGTGTGTATGCATGCATGCCTGCACATACGTGTTATTTTTCTTGCTTAGATTATTTTGCAGATTGCTTTTCCCACATAGCATTATGTCCTAGCCATCTATCCCAAGCTCTTCTCCATCCGGTTCCTTCCCCTTATGTGGAGCTTTACTCGAGTGTTCCCTTTATAGAGGGGCCTTTCCTAATCACACCAGGTCTTCCCAGGTGGCTCAGTGGATAAAGAATCTACCTGCAATGCAGGAGACTCAGAAGACATGGGTTTGATCCCTTGATTGGGAATAATGAGCATACATGCATGCAAAATGGAGTAGCTATCTTCAGAACCAATAGTCTTAACCATTGTACTCTTTATTTGGAAATATATATGGGTATCTGGCTGAAGAGACGTGAGGTATGCAGTTCCTTTCCCTGTGGCAACATATCATTCTATAAAGACTGCAGCCAGTTAGAAAGTCCCCAAACAAGAATGAACCCTTCTCACAGTGGCTGTAAGTGGTGCAGAGAAATGCTAATGTCTCCCAGGAAATCAAGCCACAGAACCTTAAAGCAAGGATGTTCTTCCCAGATGCAAGGCTGACATCATTGTCCTGGTCACAGAGTCTGCCTTAACCTGACTGTGTGGTTGTGCTATGCAGGACACCAGGATAAACTGGGTGTTGCTGAGACAAAGCTCCTTCATACCCTGCATTGGATGCTTCTGGAGGCCCCACAGGACTGCAACAGTGAGCGTTTTGGGGGCACAGACCGAGGTTCCAGCTGGGGTGGCAGCAGCAGTGCTTTCATCCACCAGGTTGAAAACCAGGGTTCTCCAGGGCAACCTTGCCAAAGCAGCTCCAATGATGAGGAAGAAAACAACCGAAGGAAGATTTTCCAGAACTCCATGGCTACTGTGGAGCTCTTTGTGTTTCTGTTTGCTCCTCTGGTACACAGAATCAAGGTAAGCAGAAAGCTGATTAGGGTTAAGGGGGACTAGAGGTCAGGTGAGGGTGGGCTTCAGATGATATTTCCATATTTGTGTGCCCATGTCTTTGTATGAGCTTATAGGAAGAGAGCTTTGTTTCTATATTAAGATATTAAACATTATTTCAAAACCATGACTCTCCTACTTAAAAATCCTTGATAGGTCTCCATCTACTCCATGATAATGCCCAATATATTAGATATGACATATAAAGTCAACCATGATCTGGAGCTTAAGTCCTCTCAACTGACCACTGCCAACCCCTACTGCCCACCCCGTGATCCAGTTCTGGGAGCCAGTGAACCATTCCCTGAATATGCACTTGCTGTTAGCTCTGCCCTCCTTTGGCTCCAAGGTTCTTCAAACTTCAGTGTCATCATTTCCATGAAGCTTTTCCTCTGACCTTCCCCATGGAGACCTAGTCACTGTCTCTTTTGTATTTCCAGAACATAATGCAGGGTCTAGAGCAGAAGCTTTTACTTTTTATGTGCTGCAGACTTTTTGACAGTTTGGTGTACCATGTATGACTTTCTTTTCAAAATATTTTTCAATGCATAAAATAGAAAACGTAGTTCATGGAAACAAATTGTATTAAAATACAGTTATATACAGGTACCCCTTGGATCTGAAAGAGACAATATTACCTTAAGTCACTGTGCTACCACTTTCTAGCTGTGTGATCTAGGTGATTTCACTTAACCTCTTGGATCCTCCGTTGCATAAAATTTTGGATATTTAAACACAGGGTGAATAAATGTGAAGACACAGTACGTGAAAGTACATGGGGAAAAAATCAAGTACATGGAAAGAAATCAAGAACTATTTGTTACTTCTGAGAATGAATAAATTGCAACATTCCATCTGAGTGCTCTGATAAGACATAGAAGGAGTTAATACGCTCAACTATTCTTTAACAGAATATTAGGATCCTAATGACTGTTTAATTTTTGCAATATATTATTATATATATATGATGGAGGAGGAAATGGCAACCCACTCCAGTATTTTTGCCTGGAGAATCCCCATGGAAAGAGGAGCCTGGTAGGCTACAGTCCATGGGATCGCAGAGTCTGACACAACTAAGCAACTAAGCACATACATATATGAAGGTGGTTGTGAGACCATTAACAGCCATTATGGGGGGGATGGACTAGAGAGTCTTTTCATCCATTTTATTTTCAGTTAAAATTCACTTTTGATTGGTTCTGTCCCATTGCTGATAGGACTAAAACTGAAATTACCTGTGGACTCCGAAAGTGCTTCACATGCACTGGCCACGTTGCCTATCAAAATTATTTTAAAAAAAAATCAATTGTGATTTAATTAAATTTCTGCTTTAAAAACATTACACTTTCTATTTTTAAAAGTCTTTGATAAAGGTTACGCTTAATGGAAACGTTTACTGAGAGTGTCCCCCTGGCTGATGAGACCTGCAGGACGTGAATTCTGCCCACCTGCCTGGCTTCATCTCTCTCAATCTCACTGGCCTGTCTCTTGTTCCGAAACTTGCAGGCTCAACAAAGGCTCACCTTCAAACCCAAGAAGGTTGTCTTTGCTTTCAGATCTTTGCGCTGGCTTTTTCCTTCTATTTGACTCATTTACTCCTACCTTCCACCCCTAGATTTTCACATGGTCGTGTTCTTCTCATCAATTTACTCACCATATAGTTGTTACCAACCCAGAAATACTTCTTGGCTACTTTAGTGCCACTAGGACATGATCTACGTTTTTCATTGTTTCCTTCTTTACACTTATCAGTACCTGAATTTATTTTTAATGTTTCTTTACATGTTTTTACATGTAAACATGTATGTTCTTTACATGTAAACATGTTTGTATGTTTCTTACCCATCACCCCCACCAAACCCGAGGTTCTTGAGCAAAGGGACACTGCCTGTCTAGGTCACAACGGTGTCTGATGTGTCTAGAATAGTGTCTGCATATATGAGACAATCAATAAATATTTAATGACTGTCACTGAATAAACCCAAGTTACTATCAGAAGCTGATCCAGGTGCTAAAAGTAGCAAATACATGTAGGAACATAGTCCCTTAAATAGAAAGGGCAAGAAAGAAAACTCCTTAAAAAAAAAATCTATTTGTAAAGAATAACATATCTATTTGTAAAGAAATATTATCTAGATTAAAAAATTTGGAAGTGTCCAGAATGACTATAATTTTATTTGGAAACATGCAGAGTGTCAGTTTTGGAAGCAGTCCTGAGTTAGAATCCAGTGCTTGCTGCTTTGTATTCTACACAGAAAGGACATTGAACAATTAACTTCTTTAAACCTCAGTTTTTTCAAGTATAAATTGAACATGAGAATAATTTTATGGAGTATTATAAGGATTAAACAAATTAAAGTGCTCACCTGATGCACAAAAAGGCATTAATAAATGATAGTATTTAGCATTGGCACTTTATAGCTATCAGCATTATGAATTATGAGTAGACAAGTAGCCAGATCTTCTTTCAGGGGAGACTACACAGATAGTTGAGAAAAGCTGGCTCAAGGTCCCCAAGTTTATCTCTGGCCTGGGATTGGAGTATTTATAAGGAGGTAAAACAATCCCTATAAAACATGGCACTGTGATTAATACATAGTATTGTATTCTAACAATTATTGCTGGCTATTATTACTAGCACTATTGTTTTTATCATTTTTCTAGATGCCATAGGGAATAAAAATATTAATGAGTCAATAGATTTCCCTATAAGACTTTTCTTTTTTTTAATCTGAGTGAGGGGTTTGCTTTATTCAGTGGGGAATGTATAATCCCTTGATCGGGGTTTCTCAGTTGGGGCACCATTGGCATTTGGGGCCAGATAATTCTTTGTCCTGTGCTCTGTAGGATGTTTAGTAGCATCTCTGGCTTCTACCCACTAGACGCCAGTAATACCTCCTCCCTCTGATTTGTTACAAACACAAATGACTCTAGACATTGCCAGATATCCCTAAGGAGTGGGGAGGGGTGAGAATTGCCCTGGATGGAGATCCACTGACCTAGATTTTTCATTTGCCTGCTAGTTATCAGGCCCTATCTTCCTTCCATATCTGTGCTCTAGCCATGTCAACTGCTCCTCATCAGCACCATTAATGGCCTCCTTATTCTTCCATTGCATTTGATCTTCAGAACTCCAGCCCAAGATCAAGACCAAAAGCCACCTTTTCTTTCCAGCCCCAGTGATCTGCATGCTCCTGGGGCAGAAACCAACAGCCATCTAGACTGGTGTGCCTACACATTGTGCCATCAAGCTCCATGGGATGCCCCACTTGTCAGTCCTTGTCTTGTCTCCCTCAAGTCCCCACCCCATGTTCACATAGACAGTGTTGTAGGTTGAGGCTCTTATAGGACATGGTGTTCTGGGAGTCATGAGGGCTGAAATCCAGTCTAGGCATGAGCCTGTGCTTCCACTTCTCACCTTCCCAAACCCTTCCACTTGCTCCTGCTTTCCTCTAGTATGTAACAGTTCTCACCTATCATTTCTAATTTTGACAAACACCCACAGGAAGGTAGATTTTACCAAAGAGGAAACTGAAGTCCAGAGAGGTAATAATCAAGCTCATTAAGTAGGCAAGGTGGGATTCAAATCCAATTCCATCTGACTTTCTGCAAAGCTATACTGTTTCTTGGTTTCTGTGCTAGAACTGTTCCAACCAGGGTCATCAGCCACCTTGGGCTATTGAACCTAATCTTTACTTTGCTGTCTTCAATTCATTCAACCTCAGCTGCATTTGAACTTACCTTCATTTCTTCTTGAAGATTTCCATTCCTCTGGTGACACCACACTCTGCCAGTTTTCGTTGCATCTCTGGCTCTTTCTGCTGTCTCCTTTGAGAGCTCATCCTCTTTGCCTGCCTCTCTAACATTGGGGTTCCCCAGAGATATAACCTAGACCCTTTGCACTTCCCACTGTATCCTTTCTTTGGAAGAACTCCTCTCCTGCTTCACTTATTTACCATTTATGTCCTGATAGGCTGAGGTCATCTAATTTTATATCTCTAAACTAGCCTTCTCTCCTGGCCTCTAGACCTTTTCAACTAGTTTCTCCAAATAGATGATCTATAGACATTTCAGATTTTCCCTGGAATGAGCTCTTGTCCTGATGTTCTGTATTTCAGATGATGGACCCATTCACATAAATGCAAAACCTGGGAGCTTCCTTTGATTACTCCTTCATCCTTACCTACACATTCTGCTAATCACAGAGTTCTACACATTTTGTCTCCTAAATATTTCTAATTTTTTTTATCCCTATTTACTCCATAACCCAAGCTTTCATCATCTCTTCCTTGGGCCTCATACTTGGGCCAGTGTCTAACTGAATTTACAAGTCTCCTGGCTTGTCTCCTAAAATCCAACCTTAACACCAAAGTGATCTCTCTAAATGCAGATCTGACTATATCACCAATATGCTTAATTTGCTAATTTCTCGCTATACAGAGGGTGAAACTCTAGCTTCTTTGTGTGATAAATGGGGCCTCCATGTTTTGTGTTTTTTTGGCTACCTCTCCTGCCTATGAGCGCCAAATGCTTGAAGGCTCCCTGAGAATATAATGTGGTTTATTCCAAACCTATTTTCATTCTGGTCATGTTACCTGGAATGCCCTCATAACCTGCACTTCTGCCTAGAAAATTCCTACTCATTCTTTGTAATTTCATTCAAGACCTAGGCTCCCCTCTTCTCTATCTGTATAATATTTTAGATGTATTTTTATTGTTATTTTTAGTTTATTTATTATTCTTATCTCTTTGTGTGTCCATCTCTCCCACTAGATTGCAAATGGTTTAAGAATAGAAATTATCATTGTATCTGGGGTAGTTAACATTAATGTTTGTGTTTTGTAGATATTTAATAAATATTTGTTGAATGAATTAGTTTACTAATTAACAAATACATCTAAATGACTCATTATTTTGTAGGACAGTGTATAATTCAATGGATTTTAATACTTTTAACTTAAAACTAGCTCAAATATTGTGTAAGAAAACTAATATTCTGAATATTCTGTCAAATATTATAATTCTAGGCCAAATATAAATGACGACATGTGTTACAACTAAGGAATCCACTTTAAATGTGCTGTCAGTATTTTCTTGATTTGATTATATTCACTTATTCCTTCAGTAAATATTTATTGGATGTCTACTGAATGCTAGGCACTGTTCAAAGTGCTGGAGAAACTGCAGGGAATTAAACAAAATACAAGCCCTCAAGGAGAATTTTATAAAATTCATATGTCTAAAGTAAACAACTTCAAAACAGAATTTAAAATAATAGTTGTTTAAGCAGATGTCTCTAAGTTACTAGAAAACACATTTAGAATTGCTTCATGTCATCACAGAAAGATTTTCATTGCAAGCTAGAAAAGAAACTGTAATGTGAAAATGTTGATTTTTTGAATGTTTACACCTTCTGGTTTTTCTTAGAACCTTCCCAGACCATTCACCCCACAGTTATTTGAATGATAAAGAGCACCTTCTCCAACTACAGAGCTTCTGCTCATGTGTGCATATATCACACCGAGTGAGCCATTGAAGGGGACTCTAGAAGTAGAGTTAGCTCTCAGAGTTTATGCATCCATCCAGCTTAAAAGGATGTACAAAGGAACACATCCACATAAGAGTTGGCCATAGCTTCTGCAGGTATTTGGGTCTAAAGAATGATCAGATTGAGCTGGTGTTATTTGGAGAGTCTAATATATGTTCAGTTAATCAACAATTATGTATTGATAGTCAAGGAAAAATACACAGAAGGAGATCTCAATTTATCTTCAAGAAATATACAGTCTAGCTGGAAGTATATCAAACAAAAAACAAAATAATGACAGTGACTGTCACTGAGTGGTAATTGTCACATTGAGAGCAGATGTTAAATGCCAGGATGTCAGTTTAAGAGAACTCACTTCCTGTTTCCATGTCCATTGGAGCTTTGTGCCAAGACCACTTAGAGGAAACATGGAAGAGAACCCATCTCTGAAACTAAGAAATTATCAAAACCTGATGAACTGAGCATTCTGCATTTCCGGAGATAAATCTGATATACTTTGCACACTGTTAATTCCTTGCTTGCTGGATCTAATACCACACATGATATCAGGCAGTCTTCCCCATGTTTATTTCAAAGGAAGAGGGATTCTTTCCCTTTAACTTCAGACCTGTCCATCCAGTTGTTTACTCAATAAGTCTGCTGCTGCTGCTAAGTCGCTTCAGTTGTGTCCGACTCTGTGCGACCCATAGATCGCAGCCCACCAGACTCCCCCTGTCCCTGGGATTCTCCAGGCAAGAACACTGGAGTGGGTTGCCATTTCCTTCTCCAATGCAAGAAAGTGAAAAGTGAAAATGAAGTCGCTCAGTCATGTCCAACTCTTAGCAACCCCATGGACTGCAGCCTACCAGGCTCCTCCGCCCATGGGATTTTCCAGGCAAGAGTACTGGAGTGGGGGTTGAATGTCTAACAGACCTCTCAAGCTTAACATGTCTAAAACTAGACTCCTGATATCCCCAGACTTGTTTCTTCTTCATCTTGCCCATCTTTATCAGTGACAAGGCCAAAGATCTTTGACATCTTCTTCTCCTACACTCAACCTCTAGTCAATCAGCATTTTGCCCTCTATTAATATCATCTTCTACTAACCCCCTAGCCAACAAAGGTCCTTCTGGTCAAGGCTGTGGTTTTTCCAGTGGTCATGTCTGGATGTGAGAGTTGGACTGTGAAGAAAGCTGAGCACTGAAAAATTGATTCTTTTAAACTGTGGTGTTGGAGAAGACTCTTGAGAGTCCTTTGGAATGCAAGGAGATCCAACCAGTCCATCCTAAAGGAGATCAGTCCTGGGTGTTCATTGGAGGGACTGATGCTGTAGCTGAAACTCTAATACTTTGGCCACCTGATGCAAAGAACTAATTCATTAGAAGAGACCCTGATGCTAGGAAAGATTGAAGGCAGGAGAAGGGGATGACAGAAGATGAGATGGTTAGATGGCATCACCGACTGGATGGACATGAGTTTGAGCAAGGTCTGGGAGTTGGTGATGGACAGGGAAGCCTGGCGTGCTATAGCGCATGGGGTTGCAAACAGTCGGACACGACTGAGTGACTGAACTGAACTTACTGTGACCCATCAGGCTATATTATTTGAAACTCAGTAATGTCCCTGATCTTATTTTTTTTACTCTGCTGTCCTTCACCTGACTCCAGGCTCATAGTCTCTAGGCTGTTTCTTGACACACGAGACATACCTAGGACCTTTGCAATTGGTGATCCCTTTTTATAAAATGCTTTTTTGGGAAACAGCTACGTGGCAGCTCCTTCATTTCATTCAGATCCTTACTCAAAAATCACCTGTGCGAGAAGGCCTTCCCTGGCCTTTCTGTCTAAAACATTGACACCTTGCCCGCCATTTCTCTCCATCTGCTTTACTTCTCCTTTGCACTGGGGAGCAGAGATTTTTTTATATGCTTTGTTCCCTGTTGTATCCCAGAACCTCGAATAGGACCAGGTACACAGTAGGTGGTCTGTAAATATTTGTAGAATGACTGTTGAATGAATTTGACCAAATGCTTTATGTGCTTTTCCAATATGGCCACTAGGTGCTTCTCCGTAATGAGTACCACTGTGGTGCCAGGATCTTGGTCTATAGCTCAGAGTCCCCTCTATACCAACATAGAGATTGATTCAGGGATTTCAGCTAGTCTTTCCAGTTGAGGCTTCCTTTGGTACTGAGCCGCATTGATTCACCATTTGAAGAATCCTTTTCTTCCCAATTTTTTCAATTTTTTGCTAGCTCTCGTTCTTCTAGATCAGTGGTTTTCAACCGTAGCTAACGTGAGAGTCACTGGGGGAACTTAAGCAAATCTCACAGTGATTCTAACTTAATTGGTCTGGTTAGGGGAACAAGTGAGACCTGAGCCTCCTAGGTTTTAAAAGCTCCCTGGGTGATTATACTATATACAAGCCAGGGTTGCAAATCACCACCCTAAGTGAATTCCTGGGTCTCAGTTGTGCTCATTAATCTGCAATCACACTCTCTGCTTTCATGTCTACGTTGATTTGAGAGGCTGCATTGTTGAAAATGTAACCTCAGAGCGTTATATGTTTGTACTTACACAACTGCATTTTAAACACCTCAGCCACTCAAAGTGATGTAATGATGAAGCAGAGAATGTGCTTCCTGGCAGAGACCTTCAGTGCTAGACAAATTGAATGAGTATGGGTTGTAAAGTCAGTGCAATTCAGCAAATATTTATTGAGCACCTATTGTGCACCCAATGCCTAACACTGAATTTAGTGTTGTGATGGTGACAGAGTTTGCGGAAGAGGAGAATGCCAGCTACATCTCTGCCCTCAGGGCATTAGATTGTTGAGAAGGCAGCAAGACAAAATAGTATACTAAGAAGGGTCTAACTGTAGGTTACTGATTCCATGAAATGCAAGAACAAGAGAAGGACTGGAGAATAGAAAGTCAAAATGGCCAGCATCTGAGGATATTGCCTTATGAGAGAGAAAGAGGACAATTAAATCATTAAGAGGGATAATATCAATATCAATAACCATAAGTAAAGAGATCTGCCTAGGCCCTTGAAATAAAAAGGACTCATTGAGTGCTAATAGAAAACAAGAATTTGTATTTTGTGCTCTGCCCAAAGTTCCATCTTAACTAATTGCTAATTTTGCCTAAAGGAGATCACCATGATTTTTGTAGCAATTATGATAATGATGTGTGCATGCTCAGTTGTGTCCAACTCTCTGCGGCCCCATGGACTGTAGCCCACCAGGCTCCTCTGCCCATGCAATTTTCCAAGCAAGAATACTGGAGAGGGTTGCCATTTCCATTTCTAGGGGAACTTCCCGACCTAGAGATAGAATCTGAGTTTCTCATGTGTCTCCTACTTTGGCAAGCAGATTCTTTACCATTGCGCCATCCAGGAAGCCCATTATGATGATAATTTAAGCCTATTGATTTACCCTAGAAACACTCATCTGAGTGAGAAAGGAAGATCTTGAAGATCAGCCCTACTTTGTAAATAATCTTATGAATGATGTTCTTTTTAATACAATCTTTAAAAGTTACTTTCTCTTCGTAGTTATTACAAAATATTGGCAATATTACCCATGTTGCACAATACACCCTTGAGCCTATCTTACACCCAATAGTAAACTATTGGGTGAAAGATGTTAATTGTTGCGTTGACTGTTCCCTTCAGCCAGTTCTTGGACATAGATCTTCTTTCTCTTCTTCTAGGAATCTGACCTCACATTTCGACTGGCCAGTGGACTTGTTATATGGCAGCCCATGTGGGAACACAGACAGCCTGAAGTCTCCGGCTTCACAGCACTGGTGAAGCCCATCAGGAATATCATTACAGGTTTGTGACTCAAACACCTAGTGGGATGGTCTCAGCATACATAGGAATGAAGATGATGGGTGATTTGCTCTTAAGAAACCAAGAGGAAGAAAATTCCTACAGGGAGTTGTCTCTAGGGGCCCCTGGGTGCAGGGTTCATTTACATGATGAGAAACTCTAAATCAGGAGCACATGCTGTGGGTAGTATGACTTTGGGTAAGTCATTTAAACTTCTTGTGCCTCCATTTCCTCATCTGTAACATGGGAGTTACAGATATAACTCCCATATAAAGATAGTGTAACAAGTACTTACAGGATTATGATGAAGAATAAATGAGCTGATATATGTAAAATTTCTTAGAAGAATGCCAGGCACATAGGAAGTAAATAAGTGGTAGCCATTATTATTATTTCATCTTAATCATAATTATGATGGATGGAGTGGCAGCTCCTTCACAGTCTTGCTTTAGTGGAGGTTTGTTGTTGCTTGCTATCAAAGCATTTCACTGCTGGGATTGTCTAATGAAAGAGTCCTATTGTCGAGCTATAGAAAGAGTACAACATGATAGCTTGAAAAGTGCCTGGAAAGTTCATGCCTCACCCCAGATCTTTTATCAGGTATATAACCTGACCTCCCCCAAGTGCTTTTATGTCTTTAAAGTTTTAGTTGCTCAGTTGTGTCTGACTCTTTGTGACCGCATGGACTATAGCCTGCCAGGCTCCTTTGTCCATGGAATTCTCCAGGCAAGAATACTGGAGTGGGTAGCCTATCCCTTTTCCAGCAGATCTTTCCGACCCAGGGATCGAACCAAGGTCTCCTGCGTTGCAAGCGGATTCTTTACCAACTGAACTATCAGGGAAGCCCCAGATTCCGTGTTCCTTAACATTTTCATCTGTAAAATGGGTCTGGTAATATACCATAAGCTACTATAGGGTTATTGTAAGTATTAAATGAGTTGATATATGTAAAAGCACTTAGAACAGAACCTGACAGATATTAGGTACTGTGGGTGCTCAGTCACTCGGTCTTGTCTGACTCTTTGTGACCCCATGGACTGCAGCCCAATGGGATCCTCTGTCCACAGGATTTCCCAGGCAAGAATACTGGAGTGGGTTTCCATTTCCTACTCCAGGGGATTTCTGACCCAGGGATTAAGCCCACATCTCCTTTGCATCCTGCATTGGCAGGCTGATTCTTTACCACCGAGTGACCTGGGAAGCTCATGTTAGGTACTATGTGGATGTTAACTGTTACAATTTTCAGTATGGCCAATTTTTTAGCACCTTAACCTATCGAGTTGGACTGAATAGATGAAGAAATCTATATTGATAACCTAGAAATGCAAAGATTTTTTCATTGGTCATTTGATTTCTCTTACAATACAAGCTATTAAATGTCTTCTTTCAAGGTATTAATGATCTATTAAAATGGGTTTTTGATTCAAAAAAAGAGATGAATTTCCCTGATGGCTCAGATGGTAAAGAATCTGCCTTCAGTGCAAGAGACTCAGGTTCAATCCCTGAGTCAGGAAGATCCCCTTGAGGAGGAAATGGCAACCCACTCCAGTATTCTTGCCTGGAGAATTCTATGGACAGAGGAGCCTGGTGGGTTACAGTCCATGGGGTTGAAAACAGTTGGACACGACTGAACACGCAGGCTCACATTGAAACATATACATTATCATATGCAAAAAATAAAAGAAAAAAGGAAATAAAATACCTTACATAACTTATATAATCTTATAAAATTTGTGATGAGATTTCATCCATATTTGCAGCTAAGAGAAGCTCTCCTATCAATAGTCAAAGTCAGACCTGTGAATCACCAAATCAAGACACAAGACACCGAGAGGTGAGTATATTATAACCATAAGAAGAAAGATTCCTTGAACCTTTATTCCTTGAACATAGCGAGGTTTGAAAGGTAGGATTTGACCAGTGCTTTATCTTAGTAGCTAGCATGTAACACTTAATAAATGTTAGTTATCATTATTCATTCCACATTAAAGTATCTTGTTCTCAATTACTGAATCTCCTAATATTTGCTAGGCAACCCTAATATAAGTAAAATAATACTATAGCAGATGTGGAGGAGGAAGTAGAAAGGAGGCTTAAGATGCAGCTTCCCCTAAAGGAAACTCTGAGTTGTTGTTCCCCTAAAGGAACATTTATAAATGTGAAAACATTTTAGGAATACCTACACCAATTTATGTCACTTATATTTTCCTTTTTATATATACACGGGATGTATTTATACTTCTCAAGTGGCTCAGTGGTAAAGAATCCACCTGCCTATGCAGGATATACAGGAGATGTAGGTCCGATCCCTGGGTTGGGAAGATACCCTGGAGAAGGAAATGGTAACCCACTCCAGTATTCTTGCCTGGGAAATTCCATGGACAGAGGAGCCTGGTGGATTACCGTCCATAGAGTCACAAAGAGTCACACAAAAACTGAGCATCCACATGCATGAAGTGGATATATAATCAAAAGACCTGCATAAATAAGGCTAAGTAGACCTTTTTAATAACTATAAAATAAAAAGTCCTCACTACTAAGAACTTAACTAACAGAATTTTTTTTTAGCTCATACATAAAATAACAGTGTCTTATAACTGAAGACATCTTAGATACAATGAAATACATAAATTCAACATTTCAGTCTTTTTAATCCTCTCCATTTGATTTCTTGCTAAGTTATATTGTTTTCTTTTCATTCTGTTGCTCAGATGTGTACTGCTATCTTCTAAATCCAGGTCCTCCTGTATAGATTGCAGCTGGAACCACCTAATTGGATTTCCTACCTCTAGCCTCTCCTAATTCATATAAATATAGTTCATAATGCCTGATTAATCTTCCTAATGCATCATTTATTTATTAACTCATCATTCCACAGAGGCTCATTATATATAAGGCACCATCCTTTTATTGCATCCTTTCCTCCTTAGGTGCCTTTAGTGGGTCCCCTCACCTCAAGACCGAACTCCTCTCCCTAGTTCTCTGTGCCTTCCACCACCTAGCATCATCCTTCTTAGGTGACCTCAATTATCCCTTCAGTTAGTAAAGCGCCGCTCCCAGGATGCAAGGCTTGCAGCATTAGCCTCTGAGGCTTTGCTCAGACAGTTCCCTCATACTGGATTGCTCTCTTTCCTCCCTTCACCTGTCTAAATTGTATCTTTCCTTTAGGGGCCAATTTAGACCTTGACCCCCCTTGAACTCTTATCTAATTGCTTTAATCCGCACTGTCCAGTATGACAGACACCAGGTCCATTTGGCTACTGAGTTCCTGAAATATGACTATTTTGAATTGATCGAATAGTCTAAGCTGGTGTTAAGTGTAAAATGTACACCATATTTTGAAGAAAATGTAAATATCTTAGTAATATTTATATTGATGACATGTTGAAATTAAAATTTTGGATTAAACAGAATATATAGTTAAAATTTTAATTTTGCCTATTTCATTTCACGATTTTAAAAATAAGATATGTGTCTCCTATTTGTGGCTTGCATTGTACTTCTTCTTTTTTTTTTTTTTTTGCATTGTACGTCTGTTGAACATGATGCTATAATCTGTGTTTACCTGTTTTAAAACTTAACTGTGAGTTCTTGATTTCAAGGCTCAAATTCATCTAATTTATTTTTTATCTCCAAAGCATATAACATGAAACATACATAGTAAGTTCTTGCTTAAGGATTCTTTGATCAAATTCAGAAGACTTATTTTATCAGACTTCTAGCTATATTCTATTCTCTCTATGCATCATGGTTGAACAATACTTTCTTATTTTACATGAAAATACAACAGAAATTGTAAGGGGGTAAAATTCTATGATCAGTTTTTGTGGATCTATCTTTTAGCAAAGAAATTTATCTGTAATACTGATGGGAAAATATCTCACATTGGATAGAATTACATTTATCAGATAAATGTAATTAAAGTGAGCTACTCTGTCAATAAAGTGAAATGAATTTGTGCTTACAAATAAAGGTTATTATATTCAATTGGGAAAATGTCTTACATCTCCCCTCTGATGAATGATGAAAAACTCTGAACCTTGCACTTTCGTTTTCACGTTTTGGCTTTGATTTGATTAGCTGTTTCTCACTTACCCTTGTTTTCTGCCTCATGCCTCTATTCCATTCACCTCAGTACTGACATATCTTTGATGAATTATTGTTTTGTAGCTCTTCTTCTGTAGATACTGGATATGGAGGTGAAAAGAGAAAAGAATCAAGGGCAAAATGAAATAAAGGACATAAAAGTACTTAGCCTAACAGGCTTCTAATGATATAGGGCCTTTTTAGAAGTCTGTTTCTATTCTTTCTTAGATGAAGGCGAAATCCCTTTGTCTATGACATATGTATGCTGCAAGTTTTCTTTAATTTAAAAAACAATGTATGTACAATATGATAATTCTAGAAGATATTCCTGAAGGAAAAAAAAAAACCACTAATCTACTATCTCCAACCCCAAAAGGGACTCCAGGTGGTCTGTGAAACGTTCCAGTCAGATTCCATCTCCCCCAAGGCCACCATTTCAGGCTGCCACCGAGGAAACTCCCTTGATGGAAGTCTGTCCTCCCAAACTTCCCAGGAAAGAAGACCATCACACTCCAGGTACATAACTGCAATATGATGGAGAAAAATGTATTGCCAGATCCTCAAAACTAAATATGCATTTCCAGCTACTTGCATAGCCTCTCTGTCTCTTCAAATGTGTAAATGTATGATATTTGTATACATATTCTGGGTCAAAGTATAATTAGGTGAATACATCCAGAAATGAGTTATAAATAGCTCATTTAAATACATCCAGGCAGACGTGGTAAGACATGAGTTAATGAGATGTCTGAATTGAATAATATTTTAAATATTTAAAGCGGAAGCTTAAATGATGCTACCGAAAGATTATGTTGCAGGAATGTGAAAGGATCCACTTTAATGTATAAAAATACTTAATACTAGCAGATCCTTGTATTAAGAATGGGTGCCTCTAAAGTATGCACAGGGAATTCGGAAGTCTGTTCTTTATGAACATTCCAAAGCTGCCTCTGTTAACTGGTGTCATAGTGAATTTGCTTACCAATGCCTTCTCTAGGGACAAACATTAGTCCACTTCTTCCTGCTCCCTGATGAAATTAAGGAAACCTGGATTCATGAGGTTTGCCTTTGTGCTCATCCATAAACTCCACTTAACAGGGGAGGGGACCATTTGTATATACCTGTTTTCAAATAAGGTTATGTCTAATGGATAGTGTTTTAAAAAGAGGTATGTTTAAAATACCTTTATTGAAGTATAATTTATATACCATAAAATTCACCCTTTTAAATGTACCCTTTAATGGCTTTTAACAAATTTCCAAAATTCTGCAACTATCAACACACTTCAGTTTCAGAACACTTCTATAACCCCCCCAAATATCCCCTCTGTCCATCTCAGCCACTCCCATTCCCACACCCTGATCTGGATGATCTCTTATTATGCTTTTTGTCTATATATGGTTGCAATTCTGGATACTCCAAATAAGTGGCATTATACTATGTGTGGTCTTTTAACAGTATTTGACTTCTTTCCTTTAGCATGGTGTTTTAGATCATTGCATATGTCAATAGTTCATTCTTTATTGCTGTAATATATCCATACAACAATATTCTGTTATTTGGATGTACTACATTTTGTTTATCCTTGCATCAGTTGACGGGTGTTTGGTTGTTTATAACTTTTTGTCTATTGTGAATAATACTTTGACGAACATTATATATAAATTTTTGGATGAGCAAATGTTTTTAATTCTGTTGGATAGACACCTGGGAATGAAATTTCTGGGTTATATGGTAAATTTAAGTCTAATTTTTTTTTGAGAACTATCAAACTGTTTTGCAAAATGGCTATGCCATTTTACCTTCCCACCAAAAATATCTGGAGGTTAATTTTTCTTTATATCCTTGACAGAATGTGCTATTGTTGTTTTATTATAGCCTTTCTAGTGGGTGTGATGTGGGATCTGACTGTGGTTTTAATTTATGTCTTCCTAGTGAGCAATGATGTTAAGTATATTTTCATGTCTTTATAAGCTATTTGAGTATCTTCTTAGGTGAAATATCTATTTAAACATTTTGTCCAAGTTTTAACTGGGTCATTTGTCCTCTTATTATTGAATTGTAAGAGCTTTTATGTGTTCTGAATACAAGTCTTTATACCTCTTCCCACCCTGGAAAAAGATTCACAGATATTTCCTCTCAGTATTAACTTGCCTTTTTGTTCTAAAATGATCTACCTTCTTCTGGCATCAGACAGATAAAAGAGAGTAAATGCATAAATAAATTATTTTCAGTTTAAGAATAAGAAGGCAAACAGGACGGGGTGGGCTCTTTCTCTTAGACACCTAAATAATATGGAGGAGATGGCCTCAGGAAGATCTGGGAAGAGCAACCCAGGCAGAGGGAACAAGCCTAAAGGCTTTGAAGTGGGAATAAGCTCAGTGTATTCCAGGAATGGAGGGAAGGCCAGTGTGACCAGGGGCTAGTGATGAGCAAGTGGGCAAGGTGAGGGAATCAAGCCAGAGAGGCCACAGGGGTCAGATCAGGGAGCAGCCAGGAGGCCATGGTAAGAAATTTGAATTTTGTTCCAGGTGTGATGAAAAGTCATTGAAGTTGCTTGAGCAGTGGAGTGTAATGTCACTGAATAATGCCTCTTAAAGATCACTCCAGATGGTTTATGAGAATAGACTTGGAACGAAAAGCAGACACAGAGAGTAGTTAGGAGACACTCGCCATGGTCCGGGTGGGAGAAGAGGTGGCTTGGTGAGGGTGGAGCTAGTCAGGGTAGAAAGGCTGAGGTGAGGCTGCAGTTGGGACATATTTAAGATAGAGCTGCCGTGACTGGATGTGGAAGGTGAGCAAAAGGAGAGAACCAAGCATAACTTAAGTTTTTGGCTTGAATAATTCTGTGAGTAGTTATTAAATTTATGACAGGAGGAAGACTGAGAAAAATCATGTATGAAACTATTCTGAACCTACTTTCTTCTACCTATGTCTGTGGCCCCCACCATATTGTCAAAGCCACGCATCACCTCCTGCCTGGAGTCCTGCAACAGCCTGCTTATTAGTCTCCTCTTATTTACTCTTGTAACGGCCCAATAAAGGATATACAGTCACGAAAAAACTTAATCATGCCACTCCCATACTTTAAGTTTTTCAGTGACTGCCCACTGGTATCAAGATAAAATTCAAAATCCTTGAAATACCCCTCAGAGCTCCACATTATCTGGCTGCTATCAAGTTCTCCTGTCTGACATCAGGCGATTACGCACATCCTATCGCTAGACTCCAATGTCTTTTGAGTTCTTCACATGCAATGTACTTCCTCTTTAGCTCTGAGATTTGGAGTATGTTATTCCATCTGCCTGGATGGTTCTTCCATCTCTCTTTATTTAACCAGTTCCTCATTCTTTAAGACTCAATTTAAATATCATTTCCTTACTTCCTAGAGAAGCTTTGGCAAATTTTAAATCTGATCACAGAACTCCCTGTGTTCTCTTATAGTACAAATGGCAACCATAATTCAAAGGCCTGTGTTGTCTAATAGATTAGACAACAACTAATAAATTAGTTGTCTAATAGTTATCTCCTTCACTGGGCTGTAAAATGCATGAGCAAGGGACCAAATCTCTTTTATTCATTGCTGTATTTCTAGTGCCTGGCACATGACCTTAATGAAGGGCACTAAATAAGTGAATAAATTTAATCTTCACAACAGCTGCACGAAGAAGACACTATTCTTGTTTTAAAGATGAGGAACTGAAGCGTAGAGAGATTAAATGACTCATTCAAGGACACACAGCTAGAAAGCAGATCTAGATTTGAACTTAATCTAGACAGTTGCATGGTCTACACTCTTCACTACTCTTCCACAAGAAGACTGGTCTTTAGGTGGAGCACAGTGGTTCCTGTAGCAAACTCCCCATCTTCTGAATTATGTTTTTATGGAAGCCTCTTTGTTTTTGATCCCTCATTAAATTAAAGGAGGAAGTGTTGTGGTTCTTTGCCATAATTGGTCATTTTGGGGAACAAATGCTTAACATCACCTTCCCTGACCTCTCCCAATAGACCTGAAACTCAGTCTGTATTTGGTTCGGCCTACTTGGATCTTTCAGTACTTTAACCCCCATGACCATTCTATCCTTCCTGTCACTTTCTTCTCTTCTTTTGCATGTTATGCTGGTTTCCTTCCCCTTACCTTTCAAGCTGAATCTTTGCAGACTTTTCCTTTGGCTTCTCCTCCATGGCCCTCTTCTTACTGTTGGTTGGTGTTTCCCACTCCTCCCACATTCTCCCTCTGAGTAGTCTTATTTGCTGCCATAGTTTCAATCACTCACTGTATGTTCAGTTCAGTTCAGTCGCTCAGTTCTGTCGGACTCTTTGACCCCATGAACTGCAGCAAGCCAGGCCTCCCTGTCCATCACCAACTCCTGGAGTCCAGCCAAACCCATGTCCATTGAGTCGGGGATGCCATCCAACCATCTTATCCTCTGTCGTCCCCTTCTCCTCCTGCTCTCAATCTTTCCCTTCATAGGGTCTTTTCAAATGAGTCAGCTCTTCGCATCAGGTGGCCAAAGTATTGGAGTTTCAACTTCAGCATCAGTCCCTCCAATAAACACCCAGGACTGATCTCCTTTAGGATGGACTGGTTGGATCTCCTTGCAGTCCAAGGGGCTCTCAAGAGTCTTCTCCAACACCACAGTTCAAAAGCATCAATTCTTTGGCACTCAGCTTTCTTCACAGTCCAATTCTCACATCCACACATGACTACTGGAAAAACCACAGCCTTGACCAGACGGACCTTTGTTGGCAAAGTAACGTCTCTGCTTTTTAATATGCTGTCTAGGTTGGTCATAACTTTCCTTCCAAGGAGCAAGTGTCTTTTAATTTCATGGCTGCAATCCGAATCTGCAGTGATTTTAGAGTCCAAAAAAATAAAGTCAGCCATGGTTTCCACTGTTTCCCCATCTGTTTGCCATGAAATGATGGGACCAGATGCCATGATCTTAGTTTTCTGAATGTTGAGCTTTAAGTCAACGTTTTCACTCTCCACTTTCACTTTCATCAAGAGGCTCTTTAGTTCTTCACTTTCTGCCATAAGGGTGGTGTCATCTGCATATCTGAGGTTATTGGTATTTCTCCCAGCAATCTTGATTCCAGCTTGTGCTTCCTCCAGCCCAGCATTTCTCATGATGTACTCTGCATAGAAGTTAAATAAGCAGGGTGACAATATACAACCTTGATGTACTCCTTTTCCTATTTGGAACCAGTCTGTTGTTTCATGTCCTGTTCTAACTGTTGCTTCCTGACCTGTATACAGGTTTCTAAAGAGGCAAGTCAGGTGGTCTGGTATTCCCATCTCTTTCAGAATTTTCCACAGTTTGTTGTGATCTACACAGTCAAAGGCTTTGGCATAGTCAATAAAGCAGAAATAGAATCTTTTCTGGAACTCTCTTGCTTTTTCGATGATCCAGCAGATGTTGACCATTTGATTTTTGGTTCCTCTGCATCTTCTAAAACCAGCTTGAACATCTGGAAGTTCATTCACGGTTCACGTATTGCTGAAGCCTGGTTTGGAGAATTTTGAGCATTATTTTACTAACGTGTGAGATGAGTGCAATTGTGCAGTAGTTTGAGCATTCTTTGGCATTGCCTTTCTTTGGGATTGGAATGAAAACTGACCTTTTCCAGCCCTGTGGCCACTGCTGAGTTTTCCAAATTTGCTGGCATATTGAATGCAGCACTTTGACAGCATCATCTTTTAGAATTTGAAATAGCTCAACTGGAATTTCATCGCCTCCACTAGCTTTGTTTGTAGTGATGCTTCCTAAGGCCCACCTGACTTCGCATTCCAGGGTGTCCGGCTCTAGGTGAGTGGCAGTGATTACATCTTCATGATTATCTGGGTCATGAAGATCTTTTTTGTACAGTTCTTCTGTGTATTCTTGCCACCTCTTCTTAATATCTTCTACTTCTGTTAGGTCCATACCATTTCTGTCCTTTATTGTGCTCATCTTTGCATGAAATGGTCCCTTGCTATCTCTAATTTTCTCAAAGAGATCTTTAGTCTTTCCCATTCTATTGTTTCCCTCTATTTCTTTGCATCAGTCACTGAGGAAGGCTTTCTATCTCTTCTTGCTCTTCTTTGGAACTCTGTATTCAGATGGGTATATCTTTCCTTTTCTCCTTGGCTTTTTGCTTCTCTTCTTCTCACAGCTATTTGTAAGGCCTCCTCAGACAGCCATTTTGCTTTTTTGCATTTCTTTTTTTGGGAATGGTCTTGCTCCCTGTCTCCTGTACAATGTCACAAACCTCCATCTATAGTTCATCAGGCACTCTGTCTGTCAGATCTAGTCCCTTAAATCTATTTCTCACTTCCACTGTATAGTCATAAGGGATTTGATTTAGGTCATACCTGAATGGTCTAGTGGTTTTCCCCACTTTCTTCAATTTAAGTCTGAATTTGGCAATAGGGAGTTCGTGACCTGAGCCACAGTCTGCTCCCAGTCTTGTTTTTGCTGACTGTATAGAGCTTCTCCACCTTTGGCTGCAAAGGATATAATCAATCTGATTTCTGTCTTTACCATCTGGTAATGTCCATGTGTAGAGTTTTCTCTTGTGTTGTTGGAAAGAGGGTGTTCGCTATGACCACTGCATTCTCTTGGCAGAACTCTGTTAGCCTTTGCCCTGCTTCATTCTGTACTCCATGGCCAAATTTGCCTGTTACTCCAGGTGTTTCTTGACTTCCTACTTTTGCATTCCAGTCCCCCATAATGAAAAGGACATCTTTTTTGGGTGTTAGTTCTAGCAGGTCTTGTAGGTCTTCATAGAACTGTTCAACTTCAGCTTCTTGAGCATTACTGGTTGGGGCATAGACTTGGATTACCGTGATATTGAATGGTTTGCCTTGGAAATGAACAGAGATCATTCTGTCATTTTTGAGATTGCATCCAAGTACTCCATTTCAGACTCTTTTGTTGACTATGATGGCTACTCCATTTCTTCTAAGGGATTCCTGCCCACAGTAGTAGATAGATAACCCTCAAACCTTTACATCTAACTAACCTAGACAACTCTTTAAAGCTCCAAACCCATGTTACCAAGAGACTGATAGAAAGCTCTTCTTGTTCCTCCCAGGTATCTCAGACTCAGTCTGTCTAAAACCAAATGCATTCTCCTGCCTCCTGTATTTCAGCAGATGGTACCACTATCAACCCAGACATCCTAGTCAATAATGTGAGGTTTACTCCCTTCCAAGACCTTTACATTCTGCCTTCTTAATCTCTCTCAAATCCTCTCCTCCTCTCCAACCTTAGAGTCACTGACTTAGTTCAGATCCTTATCATTTCTTATTTGGATTTCTGTAGGTTATCATAAGGGTATCTCTATATTCAGTGTTGCCTCCTTTTAGTCCATTACCTATATAATGTTACAAAAGTAATTTAAAATACATATCTCACCATTATAGTCCCTTGTTAACAAATCCTCAGTGGCCATGCATAGTTTTTAGGATACATTTCAAACTCCTTAGTCATCATACCTATAGTCTTCATGATCATTCATGCCTAGCTCACCTTTCTCAATTTTTCACTTGACACTTCTTTTTCCATGCTTATTTTCGATACCAAAATCTGCATTAGCTAACAATTGCAATACAAGTTACCAAAATTTCTTAGCAGCTTAAAATGAAAGACATTTATTATCTCACACAGTTTCTGAGGATCACATATCCAGAAACCACTTAGCTAAATGACTGTGGCTCAGGGTCTCTCAATAACAAGCCAGATCTGCAGTTATCTGAAGACTTGAATGGGCTGGAGAGTCTGCTTTCAAGGTGATTCATCTAGCTGTTGACCAAAGGGTTTAGTTCTTCAACACCGGGGCTTCTTCAAAGAGCTTCTGTTGACATGGCAACTGGCTTCCCCCAAAACACATTATCCAAGAAGGTGAATGAGGATCCAAGATGGAAGCTTCACTGTCTATTATAACCTAATCTACAGATGGAATCTTCAGAATCTTTTATAACCTAATTACCAAGGTAAATGCCATCAATTCGTCTATATTCTGTGTATCACACCAATCAATCCTAGTATAGTGTAAGAGGACATTGCACAAGGTTGTGAATACTAGGAGGCAGGTATTGAAGGCTATTTTGGAGGCTAATTTTAATAAACAATAATGATAACAATGTAACCATCATTTTATGTATAGATATATATATAGATAGATAGATGACTATATGTCTATATTTTTATTATGTTATTAAGTATCTTCATATGCCTTCTTCACTAATTCTCTTATACATATCCCAAGGAGTTTAATTTAAATGTGATTTCTTACCTCAAATATAATACTGTGCTTCTGCCTGACTTTAAAAATTGTGAAACAATGTTAGGGTGAAATATTGAGGTCATAAAATACCCAGGAACTTAAATTTCCTGCATAATTTTTCTCAACCATAGTAAGCATAGAAATTTGAAAATATAAATAGCATATGATCTTTTTTCCTCTGATAAAATTGATTGTTAATGGCTTTATTTTGATTTGCCTGTAAAGACAAAGATAACAATGATGTTCAAAGTTTCCTCTTTGTGAAAGGACTTTGTTTTTTCCCATTTTTGAATATTGCCCACTCAATCATCTATGTATATATGCATTCTTTGGCATACATATATATACGCAGTCACCCATAGCACACATAAAACTACATGTGTGAATCAGTGGCACTTTAGAAAAATGAATTATGTCTCCTCTTTGCCTAGCTACAGTGGCTGGTTGCCATGGAAATGATGTACAAGGTAGACCTTTCAGAAAATGCTAATTCTAATGTGTCTTCATTGGAGGAGTTCATGTATTAGTCAGAAATAAAGAGAACTTTAATAACAAAACAATGTAAATATGTTAGGAACAAAAGCTATCTGCTTTTATCAAAGAAATCCAATTCACCATCTCTTGTCCTGACCTTGACTGAGCCAAGCATCACTCTTTATGGAACTCTGCAATCATAGAAGAGATAGCTAGTTTTTTAAAATTAATGTCAGATTTCATCTTTAATTACCATATACATCGAGTTAATTTCTGCTTCATTAAGTACTGCACGGGGTCAGGACTAATTTCCACAGTTCTCTGCCTCCATAGATTATCTTTTATTTCTAAAGTGTTTTCCTGCTTCAGATGCACTCTACTTGTATCTCCCAATGCTAATTAATAATAACTTGGTTTCCTTAAAGCCATAGTTGCTTGGAAAATATACTAAGACAATTCCTATCTTTTTTTGATACCCTTTTTTGTCATAATGTATTATATGCATATCAAAGAAGTATATGCTTATTATGGAAAAAGTTTTAAGGTATCAAATATTTTTTAAAAATTGAAAATCATCCATGAGCTTATCAGGTAGATATAAGCATTATAAGCATTATTTTTTGTCTATATATTCCTCTTCATTACTTTTGCTTATAACATTTAGAATAAAACTGATATTCATCCTTTCAGAAAGTTTTCATTTTTTTCCTACAAAATAACTTATAGAATCATAGAATATTAAGGTTGGAAAGAACTCTTCTGTCATATTATACAGTTAGCTGCCTTCATATCATCTTGACTCACGTAAGTTTCTTTCTCACATTTAAATAGGTAGTTAATTATAATTAGTTAATTACAATAACTTTTTTTGGTTATTCAGAGATAAGTTGATTGTCTGATACTTCTGTCCTAAGTGAAAAATTATTGTTTATTCTTGCCCTTTGTTGATTATTCACCCCAGTGTAACTCACACTTTAAGCCAAATAAACTAGTACTTCAGTAACATTTAAAATTGAGGTACTTCATGTTATAATATTTGTTAACATCATTCTTGTTTCAGATAGAGTTTCTTTAAATATTAGGCAATTGTAATGTGAATTTACTTAGCAAATTTTGATTGCCTAAGTTACAGACTCGTTTTTAGTCTCTGAGTGCAGCTCTTTATCAGTGGGAGTTTTGCTCTTGTACATCTGATTATCAGTTGACCTTATCTGTTAGAAAGTAGTTAATGACTATGAGATTCAACTGTACATTAGTAATTACTTTCAGTCAAATAAGCTTTGTGTGTAGACATAAATATAATCATCTGGCACCCTCAGGGAGACAAAACTGTCAACGTATCATTCCAGTTAGTGCTTCCATGTAGGAATTGTTTTGGATGTTGGCTTACAAGTATAAAAGTCATGCATTATTTGTTTCTCAAGGGCAATTGTTCTCCAATCTTGTTAAAATTATTTAAGAATTACCTGGAGAAATTAGGAGTATAGGATAAACAGATATAAACTACTATACGTAAAATAGACAAGCAACAAGGATTTATTGTATAACACAGGGAATTATATTCAACATCTTGTAATAATCTATAATAGAAAACTGAATCATTTTGCTATGCACTTGAATCTAACATTTTAAATCAGGTTTATTTCAATAAGGAAAAAAAGATTACCTGGAGATATTATAAAGACTCCTTTGTTGTATTGCCAGTAATAGTGGCTTAGTAAGTTTGGGATAAGACTTGGGAGTTTTTCATTTTTACCAACTCCCCTTCTTCCTACCCCGCTCTTTGAGGGGCAAAGGGGCAAAGCAGCTGTGCGGAACTCTGTGGAGGGTGATTAGTAAGATCTGTGACCTTCTACGACAGCCGTAAGCAGTTCTCTGGGAGGGAGGAGTCTGGGGAAGGAATCGGTGTCCTTTTTCCTTCCACATCCGGTGGGAGCCTCCTGCAGAATTCATCCGGGAGCCAAAGGCCTGGGAGCCACCTGTACAGTCTATACAGACCAATCTTTCCAGACATGGAGGTGGAGAAAGGTGGAGAGCGGATGGGGTCAGGGAGCAGGGGTTGGAGGCAAGTAAGAGATATACTGCCCCCCAAATTACATATGTAAATATTTACATTACATATTTATTATATATTTATATTTTATATATAATGTATATACAGAGTTCTGTATAAAAATGTGTATATCATACAAAATATACATAGTGTATATATGGATAGACTTTCTGTATATATAAGTAGTGGATTTTTAGTCCATATTGAGAAAGTTCAGGGTCTTAGTTGGCTGAAATTCTCTAAAAACAGAGAAAAGTACACAACACTGAAGTGGTTAGCTTCATGTATTTTCACAGGTGAATACACTAGAGTAATCAGCACCCAGATAAAACAGAACATTACAAGCACCCCAATTTGATAGATCACGTAACACCTAATTCATGTTTGTTAAATGTATATACTACCAGCATTTACTTGCCCATTCTCCTTTGGTTGACTTTGACAGTGTTCTCTAGTTTTTTATTGTAACAAAATTGCTGCAACAAACATTCTTATGCATATCTTCCTGTGTACATGAGCAAGAGTTTTTCTAAGGTAGAATTTCTGGATCATAAGGTGAGGACTAAAGTCGACTCAGTTCAGTTCAGTTCAGTTCAGTCGCTCAGTCGTGACCGACACTTTGCGACCCCATGAATCACAGCACGCCAGGTCTCCCTGTCCATCACCAACTCCCAGAGTTTACTCAAACTCATGTCCATCAAGTCGGTGATGCCATCCAGCCATCTCATCCTCTGTCGTCCCCTTCTCCTCCTGCCCCCAATCCCTCCCAGTATCAGGGTCTCTTCTAATGAGTCAACTCTTCACATAAGGTGACCAAAGTATTGGAGTTTCAGCTTCAGCATCAGTCCCTCCAATGAACACCCAGGACTGATCTCCTTTAGGATGGACTGGTTGGATCTCCTTACAGTTCAAGGGACTCTCAAGAGTCTTCTCCAACACCACAGTTCAAAAGCATCAATTCTTCTGCACTCGGCTTTCTTCACCATCCAACTCTCACATCCATACATGACCACTGGAAAAACCATGGCCTTGGCTAGATACTGCCAAACTGCACCCTGAGAGAGTCTGCCATCAGTGTATGAGTATTCCCAAGTATTTTTACCCTCAGTGATACTCATATCTTCAGTTTTCTGTAGTCTCACAGATCTGTTGAGTGTGAAGTGGTATCCCATTGTGGTCTAAGTCTACATTTCCCTGACTATTCACAAAGTGAAGCCTCTCTTATGTTTATTCCCTCTTTATGTTTTCATTCTGGTGAAATTTCCATCCATATCCTTTGCCCCATTTGAGCTATTTGTCTTCTTTCTGTCTTAAAAGCATTCTTTATTAGGAAGAAGACTAATCCTTTGCAGGCTAAATACATCGCAATTATGTTTTACATTTTGTAAACTTTTCAGTTTGTTCATGTTTTTAATAGAAGTTTTGCATTTGAAATAGTCAGATTTATCAGTACTCTCTTAAAATAGTTGGGGATGGTATCTTCTTTCAGAATCCTTTCCCTCATACTCAGTCACGTCCAACGTTGTGACTCCCACTGACTGTACCCCTCCAGGCTCCTCTGCCCATGGGGCTTCCCAGGCAAGAATACTGGAGTGGGTGGCCGTTGCTTTCTCCAGGAGTTCTTCCTGACCCACGGATGGAAGCCATGTCTCCTTCATTGGCAGGCAGATTCTTTAACACTGAGCCACCTGGCCCCTGGGATCCTGTCGTACTAGGTCATAAATATTCTTAGTGTTCTGTTTTGCCTTTTCAAAGTCTCTAGTTCATCTAAAGTTGCCTTTTTCTTTTTTTTTGATACATGATGGTATGAAATAAGGATTTTGTTCTACCACATAAATAACTCAATTTTTCTCTCACCATTTCTTGGATGGTTATTTTCCTGCAAATGTGTAACTTTATTGAGTATTAGTGTCAGTGTACACATATGTGCGAGTATGATTTTGGGTTCTCCATTCTATTGCATCTCCCTGTTTGCCTGATTCTACCAATATACTATTGTCTTGTTATTATACTTGTTTCTGATTTTTGTTATTGATTTTAATAAGTTTTATAAAAGCTTTTCTGTATCTATTAAGAAAATCATGTGGGTGT
The DNA here is from genome assembly GCF_023699985.2 of Odocoileus virginianus. Taxonomy (NCBI): domain Eukaryota; kingdom Metazoa; phylum Chordata; class Mammalia; order Artiodactyla; family Cervidae; genus Odocoileus; species Odocoileus virginianus. The sequence goes on from NC_069703.1 coordinate 13,950,657, forward strand.
GTTCTCCCATAATTTTTTTTATGTAGTAAATTACTTTAATAGACTTTCTAATAGTACGCCATCCTTAAATTCCTGGGGAAAAACCAACTTGTGCATTGCTGGATGGAGTTTGTTAATGTTTTGTTATTTTTACATCCATGCTCATAAATGTGCCTTGTGGTTTTCCTATCCTGACTGTTCTTGTCTGATTTCAGTAGCAAATTTACAATAGTCTCATGAATGCCCCTTCTTTTTCTGTCTTTGAAACACTTTGTATAAAACTAGAAATTCCCTTTTCCTTAATGTTTAATGAAATTTGACTGTAAACTTTCTGGGCTTGATACATCTTTTAAATAAATTTTATTTACCACAATTTCCTTTTTAAAGGTGGTGGGCCTATTTAGGTTTTAATTTCTTCTTGACTCTGCAGTTGGATAAATATGTGTTCATCTGGGTATTCAAACTTTTAATCCCATTAATCATAGTGTTTCCCTCTATTTCTGAAACCATCACCATATCTAGTTATGTCTGCTTTTTCAATGATTGTATCTTGATCACACCTTTTATTGTATTTCTTGATTAATTTTTATTAGTTTTGTCAAAAAATAACATTTGATTTTGTTAATCCTATTTTCATTTGTTTACTATTTTATTAGTATATGCTTCTCTTTTACTTTCCTGTTTTCTGTACTGTTTGGGGATTTATTACTTGTTTTTTTTTAACTTATTGAAGTATTAGCTTGGCCAAGAATTTCATTCAGATTTTTCTATTCCATCTTGAGGAAAAACCTGAACAAATTTTTTGGCCAATGCGATGGATACTTACTTCATTATTTTTTACTTCCTTATGGTTCCTTTAAACTGGAATAGTCTTGTAATACTCTAAATGTTCTTTTCATTCCACTTTATCTATATTTCACAAGTTTTCATATGTGGAATCATTATCATTCCATGTAATATTTTAAAAATTCTCATTGCAACTTTTTATTTGACCCATGAGTTATTTCAAAGTGTGTTTCTAAATTGGCTAACTGATTAGAGCTTTATCTTTTTGCCGTTAATTTCTACTGGAATTCAACTATGGTTAGAGTACTAGGTTTATGTGAGATGTTGAATTTTCCATTTCTTTTGAGACTTAATTTGTAAACATTTCAAGGTACAAGAAAACCAGTGTTAAGTGTAGTATTCAGATCTCTTATGGTCTTCAGTTCAGTTCAATTCAGTTGCTCAGTCGTGTCCGACTCTTTGCGACCCCAGGGACTGCAGCACACCAGACTTCCCTGTCCACCACCAACTCCCAAAGCTTGCTCAAACTCAAGTCCATCAAGTCAGTGATGACATCCAACTGAAAGGTTGTTGCTGAGCCATGAAAGATGCTGGAATTCTTGGCCTCCAGAGGAGAAAATTCAATCCAGGGTCAGTGATGAGGCTTGATTGCTCAGAGCTTTTGTGTAATAAAGTTTTATTAAAATATAAAAGAGATAGACAAAGTTTCTGACCTAGACATCAGAAGGGGGGCAGAAAGAGTGTCCCCCTGCTAGCCTTTAACAGTATGTTGTATACCTATCAGCACGCTGTTAATTAGAGAAAGGAAATGTCTCAAAACTCAGAGTGGCACTGGGCCCCTCACCCACAACATGCATTTTGATTGGCACAAGGTGAGTCATCCCAGGCCATGAATCTTGAAGAAAGGCAGGTTTCCAAGTAAATATATAGTTTTCTTAACATAGATTAGGAGAACAATGTATGAGTAAAGCATACTAGTTTGTTGAGCCCTTATCAGTTCTGAGTCTTATGGGGAACCCACTTGAAGAAAAACAGAGTCTAGGGTAAATGCATAGTTCATTAATATGCATTTAATGGAAAAATATTTCCATTAAAAAAAATGCATTGGTTAGCTCAAGGTTTGAGAAAAGTTAAGGTCAGGTGGAAGCTGGTGTTGTCATGGCAACACAGAATTTTAAGAGAAAGCTCCTTTTAATTTTGCATAGAGAAGGGGAAAATATCTGACACTTGTATTTTGTTTCCTCTTGCCACTGAAGAGAGAGAAAAAACATGACACTTGCAGTGTATTTCCTCTGTTTGGAGACCCCTAGCCTTCCTGCCTGTTACCCTCTCACAACCATCTCATCCTCTGTTGTCCCCTTCTCCTGCCATCAATCTTTTCCAGCATCAGGGTCTTTTCCAAAGAGTCATTTGTTTGCATCAGGTGACCAACGGGTTGGAGTTTCAGCTTCAGCATCAGTCCTTCCAATGAATATTCAGGACTGATTTCCTTTAGGATTGATTGGATCTCCTTCTAGTCCAAGGGACTTGCAAGAGTCTTCTCCAACACCACAGTTCAAAAGCATCAATTCCTCAGTACTCAGCTTTCTTTATACTCCAACTCTCACATCCATACATGACTACTGGAAAAACCATAGCTCTGACTAGACGGACCTTTGTTGGCAAAGTAATGTCTCTGCTTTTTAATATTCTGTCTAGGTTGGTCATAGCTTTTCTTCCAAGGAGCAAGTGTCTTTTAATTTCATGGCTTCTGTCACCATCTGCAGTGACTTACTTATAGTCTTACTCATTTCTATATGCTTGATCTGCTATTTGCTTGAAAAATGTGTGTTAAAATACCACTATTATTGTTTGTTTATTTTCCCCTTGCATATCTCTTAGCTTTTGCTTTAAGTGTTTGGTAACATTCCTATTAGGTATATGCATGTTAAGAATTAGCATAGCTTCTTGGCTTAGTTTTCCTTTTAACATTATGGTAACCATCTTTATACCTAATAATACTATGGTAGGAAAGGGGACCCCTTCCAAAACTGGGCTCTTGTCTAACACTGAGAAATGAATTGTCTGAGGAGATACATGTGCTGACAAAGTAAGAGATTTTATTGGGAAAGGGCACCCGGGTGGAGAGCAGGAGGGCAAGGGAACCCAGGAGAACTGCTCTGTCACATGGCTTGCAGTCTCGGGTTTTATGGTGATGGGATTAATTTCCGGGTTGTCTTTAGCCAGTCGTTCTGACTCAGAGTCCTTCCTGGTGGTGCAGCCTTGTTCAGTCAAAATGGATGTCAGAGAGAAGGATTCTGGGAGGTGGTCGGACATGTGGTCTCCTTTTGACCTTTCTGGAACTCTTCCGGTTGGTGGAGGCATAATAGTTCCCTGTTCCTTAGCAGGACCTCCTGTCATAAAACAACTCACACAAATGGTTACTGTGGTGCCTGGCCAGGGTGGGTGGTTTCAATCAGTGTGCTTCCCCTAACAATACTTTCTACCTCAAAGTTTTTTTTTTATTATTGTTACACTAACTTCCTTTCAATTATATTTACGTATCTATACCTATTCTCTCCCTTCCTAACTTTCTGTGCCCTCAAATATTAGGATTTTATTTCTTAATTAGAATGTGACTAAACCTTGTTTTGTAAATCCACTGTAAACATTCTTGTCTTTTATCCCATTAATGTATTCAGTATTCATTTTGATAACTGACATTTTGGATTTATATTTTCCATTTTATTTTATTTTATACTTTTTATATACTTCTGTATTTTATGTTTATGTTTTTCCTTCTCTGTAAACTGATTGTATTTTCTCTAATCTCCTTGTTTCTTCTTTTGGAAGGAAGTTTTCTATTATATGACTACTATTGAAAGTATAACATGGATTCTTATCTATTCAAAGTCAGAATTAAATGAAATCCCAATGTTTCAGCTCCAGTCACTCTGTGCCTTATTATATACTGTCATATACACTTGTGAAAACATCATCATAATCAAAGATAATGAACATACCCATCACCCCTTAAAATGTCCTTGTGCCCATTGTAATTTTCCCCCTTCTGAACCCCACTCTTTCTTCTTTTACAGGCAGCCACTGATCTTTCTGTAACAGTAGGTTAGTTTGCAATTTTCCAGAATTTCGTATAAGTGAAAACATACTCTTTTTACCCAGCACAATTATTGAACATAATAGTTTTCTCCTTTTTATTGCTAAGTAATATTCTGTCATATGAATATATCACAATTTGTTTATTCACTCACCTGTTGATGTACATTTGTGTTGTTTTAAGTTCGGGACCATTACATTCTCTTTTTTATTTTTACTTTTTTTTTTTCATTTATTTTTATTAGTTAGAGGCTAATTACTTTACAATATTGTAGTGGTTTTTGTCATACATTTACATGAATCAGCCATGGATTCCATTACATTCTTATAAAGTTCTTTTCCACTCCATGTCAGTTAAAAAAAAAAATAGCCAAATTTTTTCTAGTACTATTATGGCTTTATATTTCTGCATTTAAATTTTAATCTATCTTGATTTTATTTGGTGACTAAAATATATTAATTTAAGATAGGCTAAATTAAATTTTTCCTGAGGAGTAATACCAATATTATTTATTGACTAGTATATTCTTTGAAGTAATTTGATTCTTGATCTTTATGTATATATTAAATATTTGTAAATACTTGAATCTTTTGTAGCTCATATTTTATACCACTGAACTCTTGTTTAAACCCTTGACTAAATATTATTGTTGTAAAACACAGATTAATATCTTGTAATTCATACTCTTTACATTTCTTGTTAAACCCTTCTTGGTTACTCCCAATTTTTTTTCATCCATTCAATTAATTTCTTTGGAAATTTCATTGGAATTTGTGATCTTGGGATTTATAAAAAGAAACATATAATATTTTGTCTTCATCCTTGTTTCTGGCACAAAGTCCCTATAATCCTTAGGGTATCCTAAGTGATAAGTGGAACAACTATCTTTTGCTATGTTAATAAGGAGACTTTTGGACAGCATGTAAGTTTAAGGGCTTTTGTTTGTTTAGTTCTTTACAGTTTCCTTGGCTCCTTTACATAATATTATCAAATTTAAATTTAAAAATCCTTATGAAGTACACATAAGGATTATTCCCATTTCTATCAAGGTACAAGCCAACCTGATGGCTTAGTATAAAAGAAACATCATGATATGAACCTCATCGGTTTCTATAGACCCTCATCATTGTCCACCACCATCCAAATTACTAACTGTACCAACTACTCGAGTCTCCTCCACCTGTTTGAAACTCATGGCTTCTTTTTAAACTCCATTCCTTCACAGGCACTGTTTCCTCTGACTGAAATGCTGACCCACTCTCCTGACCAATCCTCCATTTTCCCTGGATAACTGCTACCTGACCTTCAAAACTCTCTCCAGTGTCTCTACTTCTAGGTAGTATTTAACAGAAGTAGACTCAGTGAGACCATTTAGGAAGATGGTAGGATGAAACAGACAAGCGACAAGTAAATGACTAAATGAGCCAATGAGAAAAGCGGAGCTATCAGCCATGTTTTGCCACCCCTTGGAATGTATGACTTCTGATATAACCATGTGCTTTCTGCCTTTGGAACAGGGTCTCTCTCGTGATACCTCCATGCCAAAGGTCCCGCTATGCCACCTACTTTGATGTTGCTGTTCTTCGCTGCCTACTCCAGCCGCACTGGTCTGAGGAAGGCACTCAGTGGTCTCTGATGTACTATCTACAAAGACTGAGACACATGCTGGAAGAGAAGCCAGAAAAGCCCCCAGAGCCAGATATTCCTCTCCTGCCCAGACCCAGGAGTAGCTCCATGGTGGCAGCAGCTCCCTCACTAGTGAACACACATAAAACCCAAGTAAGAGCATCTCGGGTCCACTGTTTTTTTCAACAAACAACTTTGCCATAACAGAGTCTTTTTTTCTTCTGTGTATCCAGCTCTTATTTATCCCATTGCTGACTGGTTGGTGGGTTACTCTGATACTATTATCCTTTCCCTTCCATCTTTTACTACTGGACCATTTTGCTGTTCTGTTTTGCAAAATTCCATTTTGCATTTAATTGACCATCCAAAGAAGTGTTTTCTAAATGCCTCTTACACACACTAATCTAGAGCAAGCTTCTGTTGATCCATAATAATGGAAAATGGGTCTTCTGGCTAATTAAAGTGCTAGTTAATAAAGAGTTTTGTATATAACTGTCAAATTACCATTATTATAAAGTGCATGACACTGGTGTTTTACTGAATATGACTTAACCTCCTTTGCATAGCTCAAAATGTTCCTGTGCCTCAATGTCATCTTTCACAATATTGGTTTTTGATATATAGTCTTGCTCTTTATTGTAGATGTTTGAAGGAATAAACTGAATATGTACTGATGACATCCCCATGAAAATCACTTTTGATAAATGAAAGTACTAATAGCTGCTTAAACACTTGTTCTCTTTTTCAACATGTTAAATATGTAAAGTATGATCTGCAATGTGTTGCAGTTGTTTGAGTTTATTGAAATGTGAATTGGCTGTATCTGAAATATGTCTGCATATTCTGAAAATAAACAAGAGTGATATCAGAATGAAAAGGAAATATGTTCTGTTTTAGTAATAGATGGTTCTGCCCAAAGTGAATATTTCCTTTGGTGAATCACTAAATGGAAAAACACATTTTTAAAATAGAAAAAGAAATTCCTACCCCCTTCTTATTTTCTTGGCTTTCCTAAATCTGGAACTTTGTGGTCTCACTGTTGAAATCGCCAAAGAGAAGTTACAACTAATATGAAATATATCTCTATTGTAATATGTAATATATCTCTAAATCCTTGACCATTAATCTATTTTTATTGTCTATTAAGGATCTCACCATGAAGTGCAATGAAGAGGAGAAATCTCTCAGTCCTGAAGCCTTTTCTAAGGTTTCATTGACGAATCTACGCAGGTCTGCCATCCCAGATCTTTCTTCAGATCTTGGCATGAACATTTTTAAGAAGGTGAGTAGAACCACTTAAAAAAAACAAAACAGCTACAAAAAACAGCAGGGCATGAAATGCTTCTGATTGTGCTGCTGGGTTGAGGAAGGGACCTCAGAGTAGACGTCCGCTCCCAGCTGTAGCACTGACTTGCGGCATGACCTTGGGCAGCATGACCTTTCACATTCTCTCCCTGTGCAGGAGTGCGTCCCATTTTCCACATTATGTGGGGTTGTTAGGAGCTCAATCCTGATATGTGTAAAGCACTTCTAGTAGTGTGGTCATGGAGATAGTTGTGGTAGCAGTGATGGTATCATACATTTGTATAGCTCATCTCATTCTACCAAGCACTTCATATAAATAATTCTTATATAATCCAGTGAGACTTATTCTCCACAATTTGCACCTACAAACCTGAGTCTTTTTGCAGTTCTTAGAGTAATGGGATCATCATAGAACACTCATTCCTGAAGTCATCTCTGTTTTTAAGGCAATAGAAAAGCCAAGCTTTGTGATAATGTAGTAAATCCTTATAACTGACCACTAGCTTTACTCGGTCACTTCTCTTTGTGAGTGACAGTGTAGGTTTCCATTCAGCAAACATTTATTGCGCATTCACAAGAATCTAGAACACTAAAACTGGGAAATTAAAGGTTGAGTCTTTGTGTAAATAAACTGACTTGAGAGTCAGTTGATTGGTTCAAATTCCACTTCTACCATTTTCTACCCATGTGATACTGGCCAAATGATACTGGTTTCTTCACTTATAAATGGGTACATAATATACTTACCTCAAAAGGTTATGATAATTGAGATAATGTGGGTAGAGTCTTATTGGGCCTCATACTTAGCAAGTACTCAATAAATGTTAACTATTATTCTCAACAATAAAAAAGAAAAAGACTGCACCTTAGAAACTTTAGGTAGTTTTAGAAAGATTGAGTCCAAACTCAAAACTAGGTTTTCTAACTAGATATTTCATGCTTTTGTTAATCCACTCTTTGCCTCTCTTTTTTATAAGCAAATGGAGCTAATCAAATAGAAAATAATGTGTAAGATAATGTATGTGTGGTGGCTTATTTTTTCTTTTGCAAAATGACTAGTTTGTGTCAATGAAGAACACAGAATTACCAACCTATCTATAAGCTCAGAGTTTGCTATGCAACATTGATAATGCAGTAAAAGACAAATGCTGTAGTTTTTCTAAAACTGTTAATCAGTGGGAGGGAAAAGAGGTTTTCAGTTCTGATTGCATATGAGAATCTCTGCAGAACTTTTAATAAATCAAGGGCCCAGGCCTGACCCTGGACCTATGAAGTCACAATTGCTGAAGATTAGGCCCAGACATTAATACATTTTAAAAACTTCAAGCAATTCTAAACTCTTAGATATACTGGATCTTGAATTTCTTTGATTGATAGGAGTCATAGGGTTGTACCAATGCATATTCTGCATCTTCTTTGCCTCTTCTATGAACAGAGGTATGCATCTGAAGTCATTTGGCTGAAACAATGGATCTGTCTTGAAAAATGGAATAGAAAGAGAGTGTCTGGTCTGTGTGATGACTCAGGACTCCTATATACTAACCCAGGGTTTCTCAAGTTTTACCAAACATCAGAATCACCTGCAGGAATTGTTAAACATTTCTGGCCCTCCCCTTTTGGCTTTCTGATCCAGTATGTCTGGGGTTGAACCTGAGACTCTGCATTTCTGACAAATTCCCAGGCACCAATGCTAGTCCAGGGACCACACTTGGAGAAACATTCCTCAAGCCCAACCCGGCAGAAAAACCTGGGAAATATGTTATCTTTTCCTTAATTTCTTTCACTCCTTTGCACATTGTGGAAATTTCTCCCGTCTCTACTGGATGACATTTGGTGACTTTCTGGGTCTCCTTTTCCTGGAACATTTCCCGAATTTTACTCCAACCCTTTGGGAAGCAAATGGTAACCTTGCCTTTGCCCTGTGCCTGAGCTTCGTCTCTCATCCCTGTAGTTCAAGAGCCGCAAAGAAGACAGAGAGAGGAAAGGTTCCATCCCATTCCACCACACGGGGAAGAGGCGGCCTCGGAGAATGGGAGTGCCATTCCTGCTACATGAGGATCACCTGGATGTGTCCCCAACTCGTAGCACGTTCTCCTTCGGAAGTTTCTCCGGGCTCGGAGAAGACAGACGAGGCATGGAAAAAGGAGGCTGGCAAACCACCATTTTAGGTGACCACAAGGACCTTCAAAAGTAGGGCAGAGCTTCTTTGACCTGTTTAGAAATCTGGATCTAGGGCTCCCAGGGAAATCTGTACCTTTCTTGAACAGTTTAGTTGAGAAATCTGGGCCCAAATACAGCCTCCCCAGGACCCAAATAATGCTGTGTCTTCATAGACAAAGAAATAGAAATAATTGAATTATGCAAGAATCCTGTATAATTAGACAGCCCTATTTCTGATCATTCTATACAATGATTCTCTAAATTTTATTGAAGTACAGTTTATATATAATGTGTTGATTTCTTCTCTATAGCAAAGTGACTTAGTTATATATATGTATTTATATATATGTTTTCATATTCTTTTAGTATTTCATATTCTTTTCACATGATATTGAGTAGACTTCTCTGTGCTATCCAGTATTACCTTGTTGTTTATTCATCCTGAATATAATAGTTTGCCTCTGCTAATCCCAGACTCCCATTACTTTCCTCGCCTACCCTGCCTTCCTCTTGGCAACTGCAAGTCTGTTCTCAGTAGTATATCATCCTAGACATGGAAGCATGGCCTTAGAGGGCTCTGTGCATTAACTTTGTGAATCCAAAGGCAGACTTTTCTTTCACTCAGATATTAAAAGAGAAGATGTAAAGAAAAGAAAAGGGAGCTTTTTTTTTTCCTTTCTGGATGTCATATTAAGAAGACCAGCTTAAAATCAAGAGATGACAACTAGCAGGGGCCTAACAGATGGTTTCTGACATTTGGCTTAGATTGGGGCTGACCTTCTCACAGGCAGTTTCATCAATCATCTCAACCCTGAATGTTCCCAAGGCAGATTTAATTCCTGCTAGTCAGCTGTGCCTTGCAGACTTCCTAATATCCCCTGTCACTGCCATCCTTTGGACAGACAAAATCTTGGCAGACATCTTTCAGATTTTCTGAACTTCTTGTGGTTCCTGTCCTTCTCAGGGAAATTTACCAGGCGGGGCAGCTCCGACGCGGCCACCGAGATGGAGAGCCTGAGCGCCAGGCACTCCCACTCGCATCACACGCTGGTGAGTGACCTGCCAGACCACTCCAACAGCCACGGGGAAAACACCGGCAAGGAAGGTGGGTCGGAGGCGGCCCCTGCAGGCGGGACTTCAGGTTTCTTTTTCTGTTTCCTGTTTTCTCTCCATGTTCCATTTTCATTGTAATCTGGCTCCATGTGCTTTTTGAAAACTTACATTTGTGTATTTTATGGCTGGATTATTTGTGAGCCGTTCTTAAAATTTCCTTAGTAGCAAGAGCTATGGCATAGCACACTGTGAACACCATACCTCTCAGAGGAAAAACAAGGGCAACCCATTCTATATTTGTTTTCACAAGAGCATAGACCTACAGGAAAGACTTCTAGGACATCTGTCACATCTCTCTGAAGGGCTTGTCCATCTTCAGGGGAGGAAAGTCCCTACCTTCTAAGGCCACTGATTCCCTTTCCAGACAGCTGCTATTCTGTGCTTTATGTGGAGCAAATGTGTGCCTCTGGATGAAATCCAAGATGGGTTCTTAATCTGTGCTCTTCTTAACCTTTGAGTATAAATTTAGTCCCTCTTTTCCCTGGACTGTATTTCAAGTATCTGATGACATCTATTAGTTACCACCACAAATTTATGTTCTTTTTATTTATTTATTTGTTTCATAATTCTTAAGCAGAAGAGAAAAAAGAATCTTGTTTATTGTTGCCTAAATATATTAAATAAAACCAAATATTTTCATAGCTACAAAGTTGTGGGGAAATATTTCAACCAAACTAGCTTAACTATTGGAGAAGGAAATGGCAACCCACTCCAATATTCTTGCCTGGATAATCCCGTGGACAGAGGAGCCTGGTGGACCCCAGTTCATGGGGTCGCAAAGATTTGGACACAACTGAAGCAACCGAGCACAGCACAGTGTAACTAACCAGTAGGGTCTATTGTCTAACTGCATAAAATGCACCAGTTAGACAAAAAAAATTCTATCCTGGGTTTCAAGAAAGCCAGCTAAGAATTCACATTTTCTATAGCCTTCATTGTTCATTAGATATTATTATACATGACTCAGTACCATGGGAGTTGACGATAGCCTTGAGACTCTCCATCAAATATATGCTATAGCTGTGATTGTGGTCATGATTTAAATAGTAGGTTAAGTGTCTAACATGATCTTGTAGTTTCATATGGGGGAAGTAAGACGTTGTTTTCCTTTTTCTAGTGCGATCTCAGATCTCCACTATTACAGTTGCAACCTTCAATACCACGTTGGCATCGTTCAATGTCGGCTACGCAGACTTTTTCAGTGAGCACATGCGGAAGCTCTGCAACCAGGTGCCCATCCCTGAGATGCCACATGAACCCCTGGCGTGTGCAAACCTGCCTCGAAGCCTCACAGACTCCTGCATAAACTACAGCTACTTGGAAGACACAGAACATATTGATGGGACCAATAACTTTGTCCACAAGAATGGCATGCTTGATCTTTCTGTACGGAGCAAGAATTTTTCTTACTGAAACTCAAAAGATATTGAATCTTTGGTCCAGTTTTTACAGTGTTGGCTAAAATGGACATATAAGTTCTTAGAAATGTTGGGTCTTTAAATGAAAAAGCTACACTTAAAAAAGAAAAAACCTTTTACGAGTGTATCACCCATCTTAGATGCACCTTTTCTTTTTTTTGAGAATAACTTTAGATTTGATCTGATATTAGAATATTTTTATAATTGAAAAACATTAGTGAATCCTGAATACACTTAGTAAATATCTGTATATTTGTATTTGCTAAGTCCCTCATTTTCTAGACAAGTAGTAAAAAATTTTGCTTGTTTTCTTTTGTTATATAGGCAACATGACTATAAACCACCCAAACAGCAAGAGAGAATGAATAGAAGTCCATTAAAACATTTAAACCTTCATTCTCAAGAATGCCTATCTTGATTATAGTTATTAGCAAATGAAAGGGTTGTTATATTTTACAAATATATTTCACACAATTTTTTTATTTCACATTAGGGAAGCTGGCTCAGCAAATAATTTAAAATATTAAAATCAATAGAAAGACATAATTTAAACATGCAAATATTTTGCATTTAAAATTGAATGTAAATAAGAATGCAATTGCAAATATTCCTCTATTATATGCCTAAGGAAACTTTTGGTCTTCACCGATTATTAGTGGAAAGGATTATTGGCAGAGGATTAAAACACTTTGATTTTAGAAATCAGTTGAGCAAGTTTCCATTTGGGCAAATAATTGCTCTCCCATTAATCCATTATGCTTTGTTATCTCCATTAACTGTCTATATTATGACAATTTTAGAGTCCTTAAATGAGATAACACACTTATACATTTTTAATTCCTTGGGTGATTTGTTGATTAAGCACATATACAAGTTTCCAATGCAGCATAATAAGATCATCTGAAAATTACCTGAATTATTTATACTTATGTGCATAGAACAGCCTAAAGGAAATGCAATAAATGGAATAGCCAAATCTATTTAGGAAGAGGTAATTCAAGTAACTTAATTACTCTCTGATTACTTTTGTCTTCCCCCAGGTGGTTCTGAAGGCCGTTTATCTTGTCCTTAACCATGACATCAGTTCTCGCATATGCGATGTGGCGCTGAACATTGTGGAATGCTTACTTCAGCTTGGTGTGGTGCCCTGTGTAGAGAAGAACAGAAAGAAGAGTGAAAACAAGGAAAATGGAACCGTAGAAAAAAGGCCAAGTGAGGGAACTTTCCAATTCAAAGGAGTATCTGGAAGCTCCACCTGTGGCTTTGGGGGCCCTACAGTGAGTGGAGCTGGAGATGGTGGAGGAGATGAAGGAGGAGGTGGTGATGGAGGAGGTGGAGGAGGTGATGGAGGAGGAGGTGGAGGAGGTGGAGGTGGCCCCTATGAGAAGAATGACAAGAACCAAGATAAGGTATGAATGAACCAGCTTTTGCATACTCATGAAAGGTTATTGCTGATTTCTTTCCATATTTTTGCTTGCCAGCAATTTGTTGGCTCAATAGCCACTAGTCACTAGCCCATCATAAGCAGTATGCATGCATGCATGCTCAGTCACTAAAGTCGTCCAGCTCTCTGCAACCTTATGGACTGTAGCCCACCAGGCTCCTCTGTTCATGGGATTCTCCAGACAAGAATGTTGGTGTGGGGTGCCATGCCCTCCTCCTGGGGATCTCCCAGATCCAGGAATTGAGCTCACATCTCCTGCATCTCCAGCACTGCAGGCAGATTCTTTACTGCTGAGCCACCTGGAAGTCTCTAATAAGCAGAATAATTTTTCTGAAGAACATTAAGTTCTTTCTCGTCTTTTAAGGAATACATTTTTAGGTAGCCTGCTTCAGTCACAGGTAAAGAGAAGAAAAGGGGGGATTTTTATTTAGTAAGTTGATTTCTTGGCATTAGTTTAGAAGACTAGCCTTTGTCCTCTTATGTCGTAGCGTGTCACACACAGGTGTCTATCGTTTTCATTAGTTATTGTTTCTGAATTTAATTTCCTTTGACTTGACAACACCTGATTTATGATTTCAGCACTTAGCATCAGTAGTTTTCTAATTTGAATTTTAAATAAGAATTACTGCAGCTATATTCATATAATTTATGCTGATTTCTATTTGAGATCTTAGTTGGAAAATAGAAATTGAAATCAAAAAAGAGATTTGAATCTCTAACAGGTGACAATCTATACATCAGGCCAAGTGTTTACAAGTATAAGATTTCATGGTGCAGAGTTCTACTACCTACATATTATCTTAAATATAAACTGTTTTTTTGTGGGGTATCAGGTTTTTACATCTGAAGGTGTGCAGTGCTCCTTCCTCTTTTTTATCCCCTTTCCTCTCTTTCTAGTCCTACCTCATGCCTGTTTAATTTGCATTTATCGTGTTTCCTTCCTCATGGTCTATTCTCATTTTTCCCAATATTTGTGGACTCTCATCCAATAATTCCTGCCCCAATATTCTTAGGTCCCGAACCTGACTTTTCCTTTAGAATTTCTTCTACTGCCTCACGCATATTTATATGTCTTCTAATTCTAATAGAATCTTCTGGTACTTGACGTTTCCATTCCAAAACATCACTGAGGACAATTCAAGGGTCCTCAGATCTCATTGTAGATGAAAATTATCAAAGTGATGATATTAATCACAAGGGATTTGAACTTGGATCCTAAGATCTAAGGGATTTTTCAGTCAAAAGTTATGTAGGAATTAGTAAACAAATGCAAAGTATAAGGACCACATTTATAAACATGGCAAATAGTAAGATTCTTAATTTAAAATTGTTGTACCTGTCAATCTAGGTGGCAACTCAAAGAGACAATAGATAGAACTATGTCATTTTGTCACAAGATTCAAAGGAAAATAGAAAAAATAAAAGTTGTCAAATTTTGATAAGCCCTTATCAGTAAAACTTACATATTTTCTAAATTGATGAGGCTTTGTTATGTTTGAGGCTTCCCAGGTGGTGCTAGTGGTGAAGAACTGGCCTGCCAATGCAGGAGACATGAGATATAGGTTCCATCCCTTGTTATGTTTATTGAGGATTTATGAAGTTTATTATTAGTATTTTGTTTCTGTTTGGGTTTTGTTTTAGTTCTAAAATTACACCCAACTAATATTCACATCTAAGTTTTTATTAAAGAGCTACAAATGTCTTGCCTATCTAGATATTATATGTAATCTAGATATTATTAATCTATTATATAAATATAAATCTGTTATATGTAATGTAGATATTATATGTAATATATAGATATTATAAACACTAGAAACTTGATAATATAAATGTTACTTTGACCAGTTACTTTTGATTAGGATGGGATTTTACAAAGTCAGATTATGTGTTCTCCAAAACAACCACAAAAGATGCATATGTTCTATAATTAGTCCTGCAAAATAATATTCTTTGTAATGCAGAGAATTTATAAAATTGTACCTGAACGTAGGTCAAGTGCATTGTACTTGTGATTCACACAGGTCTGCTCTGCCTCCAATCCATCTGTTATTTTCAGTGGAATTGGGAGTTTATCTAATTTTGCAACCTAGTAATACCAGAAGCATGGGCGAATTGATGAATTCAGAAAAGAAGATCTGATTTCTATTTCTATATCTGCCGCAAACACGTACTGAGAACTTGAAATGTTATTTAATATGTGTCCTGATTTCTGCCTATAACATGCTACGTCTTTCTGAATGTCTCCTTCTGGAGGAGCTGAAATCCCAAGGACATCTGAAGATCCAAAGAAATACAAATAGATTTTTACAAAAAGCTTTGGGAGCTAGGAATTTTTTTAAAGAAATATTTAATAGTTTTAAAATGTTCATAAGTCAGTCTTCCAAATCAGCTCTTTCCCAGGGTGACCTTTTCTGAGGCACGACTGCCTGTGGCCACACAGGCTGTGTACTCCACAAGAGCTCTCTGCTAAGGAGGCCAGGCAGGACTGACATCAGGGCCAGTAAAGGCTGCTTCTAAGAAGAGGCACCTTTTAGTAGAAGGTGCCTACTACTCACTTCTAATTCATCCTCCCAGAACAGTGCCTTTTCTAATTTGCACAAAGTTGCCCCAAAGGATAGCAGTGCCTCACACCTAGAAATGGGCTTCCTTGGTAGCTCAGCTTGTAAAGAATCCACCTGCAATGAGGGAGTCCCGGATTTGATCCCTGGGTTGGGAAGATCCCCTGGAGGGAGGGCATGGCAACCTACCCCAGTATTCTTGCCTGGAGAATCCCCTGGACAGAGAAGCCTGGTGGGCTATAGTCCATGGGCTATAGTCCACGGAGTTGCAAAGAGTTGGACACAACTAAGTGACTAGGCACAGCACACCTAGAAATAATCATTAACACTGGTTTTGCTATTATTATGCACCTTACTTGCTTTGCCTCACAAACTCTGTGAGACGGATATTTTATGATTCCCCTTTTGTGAGGCATAGGATGTTAAGTAGCTTGCCCAAGGTTATGGAGCTAAGATTTTAATTTAAACTTAAAACATTTCTGAATTGGTGTAGGAAAGTGAAAGTATTAGTTGGCTCAGTCATGTCGGACTTTTTGCGACCCCATGGACTGTAGCCCGCCAGGCTCCTCTGTCCATGGGATTCTCCAGGCAAGAGTACTGGAGTGGGTTGCTATTCCCTTTTCCTGGGAATCTTCCTGACCCAGGGATTGAACCTGAGTCACCTGCATTGACAGGTAGTTTCTTTACCCTCTGAACCACCCAGGGAAGCCACTGGTGGAATATATGTACCTATAAATAAATAAATATATGTGTGTTCTATGTATGTATGTTTGCGTCTTCCATTTGCAAGCATCTATAAGCTGCAGAGTTCCCAAGAAACAGACTCGGACAAAGAGATGCGTGCAGGAGGTTTGTTGGGGTGTCCACTCAGGATCGACATCTGTGAAATGTAAAAGAAGTGGGATGGAGCCAAGAGAGAAGCTGAATTGCAATGTAGTTGTAACACAGACTTCAGCCCCTCACACAGGGAGCATCAGAGTTGGGATGGTTCTTCAAAGTAGTCCCTGGGTGAAGTAAGGGAGCCTGCCTCATTCCATGACCTCCCTCCTAACCCTCTTTACGCCCTTGGCCAGTCACTGGAGGCGGCCTGCTTCCAGGAGAGAGCATAATGTGGGTCAAGGCAGATCTCTTTAGCTAAGGGCAGTGCCTAAAGAGGAACTCACCTGAGAGTTGTCAGCCATCAATACTTCCAGCCTTGATTCATGGCAGGAGAAGAAGGGGACAACAGAGGATGAGATGGCTGGATGGCGTCACCGACTCAATGGACATGGGTTTGGGTAAACTCCGGGAGTTGCTGATGGACAGGGAGGCCTGGCGTGCTGCGGTTCATGGGGTGGGAAAGAGTCGGACACGACTGAGCGACTGAATGGAACTGAATACTTCCAGCAGCTCAGAGAATGACTGTTCAGTTCTGAAGGGGAACGATTCTGGGCGTCACAGCCACTACCTGAGGCATTGGTTAGAAAAAAAAAATGACCCAGTTACATAACATTAGGGGAGCAGAGAGAGTGTCTCATCCCATAGTGAACAGCACATGATGTCTAGATAACTCTCATACCTGACACACCCTCCCTGCTTTTGAGTATTCTTTCTATGTGGATGGCCCCAAAGTTTGTGTGTCAACCGTGAGCATATGACTGTGGAAAAGCCCTTCACAATTTACAGATCAAGGCTTATTCATTATTTTATATTTGGCACAGTAAACTGATGAAATAGGAAGGGAAAGCTATTAAGATCCTCAGTTCACAGGTGGGAACACTAAAACACAAAGAGATTCGTTCATTTATCTAACGTCTCAGGTGGCTGTGCTGACAGCAGAGTCACTAGAAGGACCGAGGAAGGTTGGCGCTTCCTGAAGGTTATGGTGCAGATCTGCATCATTCCTTAGCAACAGCTTCCTTATGCTTCTTTGGAAACAATTCAAGAGTTTTCTGGAAGCTATGTTCTCCACTTAGAGCAAGGATCACATGAGTGAAAAGAGAGGATAATAACAGTTCATCTCAGGGGGACTTCCTATTTAACCTCAAATGAAGAACCCATGCTGAATATTTACAAAAAATTTTTTTATTCTCCCTTTGTTTATACATGAGTATTATAATACAGCAAAAGCAAAAAAAAAAAAAATTAGAAAAATCCTTCAAAAATGCCAGAAAATGCCTCATGATTTCAAAGTTTCAGACTTTGAGCAGTTCCAGAAATTTAGCAAAAATCCTTGCCTAGTGATACTATCGGAACACTGCTGGTAAAGGTACCTTCTGGAAAAAGCTGTTTGCCTTTATCATTGATAGTCCACACTGTCCCTCTCTAGACAGTCATTCTGATCACCTGTCCAGCGTATGAAAGCACGTCTTCTACATCCATATCCTGTAGCACTACAGGGTATTCAAAATGCATAAATATTTTTCTTTCTTGTAAATCACATTCTAGATTTTCTAAAAGTTAGCCTGCCTGTTGAGCCCTTGACAATTTTATTTCCCAAACTTCAGGGGCTCACTATAAAACATATATACTTGGTTTAATAATATAATAGAGTTTCAGTAGCAAAAGAAACTAAGTAACTAAATAAACAGAATCCTCTTTCTCTCTTATTCTGGATGCTAGGATGAAAGTACACCTGTAAGCAACCATAGGCTTGCTCTAACCATGCTCATCAAAATCGTGAAATCCCTGGGATGTGCCTATGGTTGTGGAGAAGGACATCGAGGGCTCTCTGGAGATCGTCTGAGACACCAGGTATTCCGGGAGAATGTAAGAGAATTAAAGTAGATTCCATTTCCTCTTCGTCTTCCCTCCTTTCAAATTAGGAATGAGTCCTTTGACAATGAGGGTCAGTGTTCCCTGAAAAAATAGTTTGTTTTGTGAGGGTAATTAATGCTGTCATAAGGTGGGAGAATTCCCACAAGATAATCTCAAAACATCTAAAACCCAGGCTTAGGAAAGTTTAATTGGGAAAATAACTTTTGCCTCCTGCCTAGGGCAGGCCAACTCCCAGTTGGTAAAAGGATGTATAATTGGAACATGTGAATTATAGTTTGAAAGAACATTGCAAAAATGAATATATTTAGCAAACTTCTGATGGTCTGTGACAAATGACTTTTTAATCACCTGCCTGGGTACTATGGAAGCATATTTTGTACTAGAAAAAGGGATCCACCTTTCAGATGGAGTTTGTTGTTTTTAGATATGGAAAATGGCCCTTATTGGGACAAAACAGGACTACAAAAGTAACCATTTTCTGGCTGCTTTGTTTGACAATGAACCTTGACTGCTAAATATTGGGTTGGCCAGAAATTTCCTTCGGATTTTTTCATAACACCTTAAGGAAAATTCAAATGAACTTTTTTGGCCAACCCAATATTTATGATCACATCCCTTTGAACTGTGTGAAACTTGAAACTCTGCCCTGAGGTTTGCAAAACATAATTCTTGTAATGGAACATGGAAATATAACTCTAGCTCATTTTCACTTGCCTCTGCTGATGACTACTTTTCCCTTCAGACTTGAGCAATAACCCACCTCTACAACAAGTTCAAGCTGAAACAGTTGCCTCATACATATTTGGAACTGAAATAATAAGAAAATCAGTTCAGTTCAGTTCAGTCGCTCAGTCGTGTCCAACTCTTTGTGACCCCATGAATCGCAGCATGACAAATAAGGGTTTGATGCAAAATTGAGTCTAGGAAACCCTTTGGCATATCTTAGCAGAGTTTTAGGGTCATGTCAAAATCCAATGCCAGCCATTTTTCTTTGGTATTAGGTTTTGTCATGAAATGTTCACACAGTATCAGCATGCTGGCTTTCTTTTTTAATCGGTCATCTACCTACCTACCCATTTATGTATTATTCTCTTTTTTTTCTATTCTATTGTGTCATATTAGTTTATTATTTGTATGTGGGGGGTTATTCATAATAATTACTTTCTCTAAATTCTGAAACTTGAAAACTTTGACCAAGATCTAGATTTTGGGGCCCCAAATTTTAAGAAATCAAAATAATAAATAATAATGCAGTAGAAGCTGACATTGCCCCCATCATTGCATATATGTTTATGATTTTGGGTCTTTGATTTTTATTCTATCACAGTATGAATAAATGCCTTCAGGGCTAAAATTGCATCACATCTCATGCAGAAATCTAATTCTATGAAATGAAATACCAAAATATAAAAAGAAGCGTCATGCTGTAGTTGGAGTTATAAACTGGTTCTGATATCAGGACCTGTCTTTCTACACGTGGAGAAGGATAGGGCTAGTTG